>NC_056742.1:448600760-448783260 GCF_019279795.1 Protopterus annectens
GAGTTCATTAAAGTCTCGATCTGCTCAAGAAATCGTTGTTCCTTGACATGGACTTCTCCTTGAGCTGTCAAAAAGCAGGCAGTTTTTGCAACATTAGGCACAAACTCTCTATTTTTTAGTTGAGGGTCTATTTAATGGCCTCTAGCTTTTCTAGTTGTGGTCTTACCATCTCTTGTCCTGTAAGGTACCCTAAGTACTTTGTTTCCACAGTGCCCAGTTTACTTTTCTTAGCATTTACAGCCAAGCCTGCCCGTCATATGAAGTGTAACTCATCTTGCACTTTAGCAGAGTGAGTTTCCCAGTCCTGTGAATGAATGACCATGATGTGGGAGATTATTGGAAATGGGGCTTCAATATTATATCCATCAGACTCTGAAAAGTGACTGGTCCTCCATGTAGGTCATTTGGTAACATTATATTGAAACAGACAATCAGGGGTTACAAAAGCTGTTTTCTAAGACCAGTTTTGTTAAGTACATGACCTTTGCTTAAGTTCTATACCAACTCATTAATTCTGTGCATGCAATAGCTATAAAAAGTTAAAATGCTTTACAATTTTCTGCAGTCCTTGTAGAATCTGACACTGTCTGCAGTGGCTAGCACTGTTGTACTGCCCGGTTACATTATAACTAATGCCACTTGTAACCGGTTTAGAGTCAGACCCAGCTCCTGCAACTCTTACCATGCCTAGTTTGAGCATTTATAAGACTTCTCTAACTATTTCTGTGTGCACTCTATAAGGTCATACTAGTGTAACCTTTACTACAGGTTTTATCTTTGTATTATATCATATTAGTTTAGTTCTTCCAGGCATTTTTGAGAACTATCCTTCATTATTTATTTATTTATTTATTTTATTTATTTGCAGTTTGTTTGCCAGGATGGCATGGAGTCCTGTGGAGAAAAGCTCCAGAAAAATACAAAATACAAATATAAATGATACAAGGTACAAGATTACAAATTAAAAAAATGACCAGATATGAGAGAATTTGAAGAAAACATAGTAACAAGTTGCAATAAATTGGGATTTGAGGAGCTAATTAGTACCATGCAAGAAAAAAATTAATTATTAGCAAATTACAGTTGTTGTAAACTATGATAGTTCCTACACCTATTCCTAGGAATTATAAGACTATAGGAGGTTATTTACAAATGTATTAGCTTGTGGGGAGTAACTATGGTCAAGGAAGCTATGTACGATGGGAGCAAGAGCATTCCCATTGTGAGGTTAGGTATGAGTGAAGTAAAGTTTTATAGGCAGAGAGACTGTTAGTGGTACGGATGAGAGGTAGGAGAGAATTCCAATGGCATGCTAGAGAGAAGGATAGAAGATATCTGCCTGGTGGATGGGCAGGTTTATGTAGTTTGATTAGGTTTTGGAAGTTAGATCTTAGACATCTATCTAGTAGATGCATTTGGAAGGTAGAGGCAAGGGAGGGGCAGAAAGAGGGGATAAAAATAAGTTTGTGTGTTTGGATACGATGAGTGTAGGTGAGACGATTGGGTAGCTCAAGCCAGTTCAGTTGATGTAGGAAAATACAGTGATGGGTAGAGGATCTGTGGCCAGTTGCAAATTTTGAAATTTTGTAGTAACAGGAAGAGAGTTTTGACTTGAGGGAGGATTGCAGATTAGTAAGGATAGAGGCACCATATAGGAGGGAAGGGATAAGGTAAGTAGTAGCGAGAATGAGCCTGGTGGAGGGAGAGATGTGGAGGTTGTGTCGATAAAGTAAGCTGAGTTTCTTATGTGTTTTTTATATTTACTTGTAGATGGCTATCAAACTTTCCCTGATCATCAATGGGAATTCCTAATAGGTTTGCAGTGGGGACTATTTCGAGAGGTGTATTATTTTGGCTGGTGATAGAGAATACATTTTTATCTAGGGTGATGGTTTTAGAAGGGGTAAATATCATTAATTTAGGCTTGGTTGCATTGAGTGCCAGATGGTTGTCTTGCATCCATTGTTCAGTAGAAGAGAAGGCATTCTGAGTTAATTTTGCTAATGAGGAAGCAGAGGGGGCAGAACAGACTATTGTTGAATCGTTGGCGTATTGGATGAGGGTGTTAGGGATGGCATGATAGAAGTCGTTTATAAAAATATTGAATAGAAGGGGACCTAGAAGTGAACCTTGGGCACACCTGTGGGAATATTTAGGAAAGAAGAAATAGCTTTTTTTTTCACTTGTCCGCCTGTTGCCTCTGTGATAGGTAGGTTCATAGGTAGGTACTAGGCTATCTGCCCAAAGGCATTTATAAGCCTAGCCAGAATGTGTTGGCTTTCGCCGCCCCCTTAGATTAGCTCCTTGTGCCTCTGTCCAGCAGAGCCATTGAAGTGATACCTGGGGTAAACTTTCTGTTTCCCATCCACTCGTCAAGCTTTGTCTTGAAGAGGGTTAGCGAGAAGCTTTGCCTAATCTAGATTGGAACCTTGTTCCAGAGCATGGTAAGTCTCTGGGACAGGAATCTATCCCTCCAGCATGTCCTATTTATTGTGGTGAGGTGTAGATTCCTGGAGCATGTGGCTCGAGGGGATATGGTTTTCTTTAGGTGGAGCATGTCCATCAATTCTGAGTTGGACATGGACTTGTATGTCAGGCAGAGATCACCTCTGAGTAGGCGGTATGCAACTTAGTACAGCTGGAGTTTCTTCAATCGAGCTGCATAGGGCATCTGCTTGAGGCCAGTTATCCTCTTGGTGAGGTACTTCTGTGGTCTTTCCAGTTGTTGCAGGTGTCTTGTAAGGTACATCCCAAATGGGGCATTGAACTCTATGATGGGTCTGATGAGTGATGCGTAGAGGGACCCAATGACCTCTTTCGATCTGGATGCAAGCCCTTTTGTGATTAGGTGGGCCACATAGAAGGATTTTCTTTGGCAATGTGATTATCAAAGGAGAGGTTGCTATCTACTTGGGTCCCCAGATCCCTTATTATGTCTTCCGTATTTAGGGGGCTACCACCTATGTGGTAGTTTGTGGGTACTTTGTTTTTTCCAAAGGGGATGACTATGCACTTTTTGGCATTTAGCTTGAGGCCATGGTTTTGACACCAGGTATCTTAAACAGTGAGACCCTTTTGGAGGATGTCTGTATTAGCCAGAGAGTCAATTATAGCCTCTAGTTTGCAGTCATCTGTGAACTTGGTCAGCCATAGTCCTCCTGTGCTTGCCTGTAGCTCTAAGAAGTATATGCCACACAGGAGGGGTCCTAGGACTAAGCCCTGCGGAATGCCACTTGTAACCGGTTTAGAGTCAGACCCAGCTCCTGCAACTCTTACCATGTGTTTTCTGTCTGTGATCCAGTTGGCAACTCATCTCATGATGTAGGGGTTTATGTTTAGGCTGGTGAGCTTGTCTATAATACCTGAGTGGAGAATGGTGTTGAAGGCCTTTGCAAGGTCTAGGTAGGCTGTGTGGACCACCTTTCCCTCGTCTATAGCCTTAGTAACCGTCTCAGAGAAGTCCATCAGGTTTAGGAGGCATGATCTGGTGAAGCAGTTGATAGAGGAGTGGGACAGGTTTAGTTTAGAGAGTTTAGTAAGGAGAAGGTTGTGAAAGATGGTGTTGAAGGCCTTTGAAAGGTCTAAGAGGAGGGTGGACAAAATATGACTTGAATCATGGGCCTTGTTAACAGTTTCTAGGAAGGAGAGGGTGGTGGTGCTATGGCTGGGTTGCAATCCATGCTGAGTGGGAGTAAGAAGGTTATTACCTAAGAGATAGGGTAGAAGTTGTAGGTGGATACATTTTTCGAGAAGTTTAGAAATAGGGGATAAGATAGCAATAGGTCAGAAGTTAGGGATGTCATTATTGCTGCCCCCTTTATGCAGTGGAATTATAATGGCCTTTTTCCAGAGCTGGGGATCATGGCATTCTGAGATTGATTGATTTATTAGCATGCAAATAGGTAAGGCAATGGCTTCTGCTGCTATTTTTAGGAAGTAGGAGGGTATCTCATTAGGGGCATTAAATCATGGTTTCATTTGTAGAAGTATTTTTTTTATGGCAGAGATGGGGATAGGGTTCATGAAGATGGGAGGAGTTTGGGAGCTGGAGTTACTAGAGAAGAAAGGGATGTGTGGAGGTGGATGTGGGGAAGCAGAATTATTAGTGAAGGATGATGCTAGTCTGGCTATGGAATTAATAATGAATGAGTTGAATTGGGAAGCTAATTCCAAGTTGGAGGCATTTGGGTCAGAGAAGGGGTTCTCTTTTTTACTTGGGTTAAGGAGAGAAGAGTTTCCATCCCAGAATATTTTAGAGTTAGTGTTATGGTTGGTTTGGAGTGTGGAAAAATAGGCTTTGTGGTCTGATATAATATTTTTTTTTACTTTGTTGCGAAGTATTTTGTATTCATTCGGGGTGGTGGTAGTTTTAGATTTATGGTAGCGTTTCCAAGCTTTATCTCGGAGCTGGATGTTGAGTAAGGTATTCTTAGTTAGCCATGGGGACGGGGCTGCTTTTTGTGCATTTTGTTTTCCAGGGGGCAAAGGAGTCTACCAAGTTTAAAAAAGTTATATTAAGGAAGTAACAGCATTTTCTAGGGATAAAGTTTTTAGTGGATTCCAGTTTGTTCTTTTTAGTGCATTTAAGAATTCATTGGGGTTAAAGTTTTTCAGGTACTGAGTAGAGGTATAGGTGTGGGTTAGTTGTAGGGAGGAGGGAAAATGATGGGTGAAAGTGAGAAGGTGGTCACCTAGTGGGTCGGGAAGGGTACCAATATTAGTGATTAGTGGAGGGTCTGGTTGTTGAGTTGAGTGAAGTTGTAAAGATTTATATTTAGGGAGCTGGTTGGAGATTGTATTGTGGTCCAGTTAATGTTAACATCACCCAGGATTATAGTTTCATTAGTAATGTTGGTAGAGAACCAGGAGAGAATGTCTTCTAGGATTGGACATTGTCTCCAGGAAGGATATAAAGGGTGACAATACAGATATGTTTATGATTGTTTACCTGAAAGATGGCTGGGATTAATTCAGCATTACCAAATTTGAGAATAGGTTTGGAGTAGGGGGTAACTAGGAGGGATGAGGAGAAAAGGAGAGTGACACCTCCCCATTTTTGTGTGTTCTGTCCTTTCTAATAATACAGTAGTTGGGTGGTATCAGTTCTGAGTCTTTTATATGGGGTTTCATCCATGTTTCAGAGATGGGCAGGATGTCTGGTTGATTATGGAGAAGCCAGGCATGGAGGTCAGGGATTTTATTACAGCTGTGAAATGGAGGGACCTACCAGCTGAGTGGGGAGAATGGGATGGGGAGGTTGAGTTGTGTGAGGGAGAGGGGCTGGAGTTTAGGTGTATGTCCCCAGAAAGAAGGATAGAGATAAAATGAAGAATATGGAAGAGGAGGTATTTAAATTGCTTAGTATCAAGTTTGTGGGTTGTAAGCTTTATTGAGATAGAGCTAGTAAAGATGGAAGGGGTGTTTTCAGGGTTAGTTATGAGTTTATAGGAGAAGATCATAGTATTGTGGATGAAGTAGAGGCTAGGGGATATGCAGGTTAGTGAGTGTGCATGCTGTATATGGGCAGAGGTGGTAGTGTGAAATGGTGGAGCTTGATTAGCATACAGAGGTCTAGTGAGATAGTTAAAGTAGGATAAGTTAATAAGAATTAGTGTTGCAGTTAAAAATGTGGCTGGTTTGGTAGGCATGGTGTTTATTTTGGATGTTAGTTGAAGTTGGGCTTAAGCTAAAAAAGGTACAGGGGCTAGCTATGTCTAAGAGTTTGGATTTAGTGGTATGAAAGGGGTGAAAGCAATGTAGGGGTTGGACTGGAAGAGGTAAATTGATTATGGGTGGGGTGGATAAGTTGATTGGGTATGGGAAGAAATGGGTGTAGTGTAAAACTATAAGTGTAGAGGTGCTGGGGGCGAGTGGGATTTGGGGGCAGGGGTGAGGAGCGGAGTGAGTCCACAGGGCAAACGGAGCAGGTAGAGCCAAGGAGACGGAAGAGCAAGTCAGCGAGGAACAATCAGTGAGATGGATAGCAAGCATAAAGGTAAGAAAGGCACAGAGGTGAGGTACTAATTTGCTATGTGGGACAGAGGGAAGGCAGAGAGGTTCACAGAGGTTGGGGGGCAGTAGGGCAATAGCAGGACAGAAAATATTAAAAAGCTTTTTAAACTAGAGTGAATTGTTTAGCAGTAGGTAAATTCTGCCACCTAGTGGACAAATCTGTAACTGCAGTAGAGGGCACAAGCACCTAGGGGAATGGGGATGGACAGGAGAGCGCAGGTTGAGTGGGGTCCGCAGTAGGCTGCTAGCGTGCACACAAATGGTTACGATACAGCTGTAGAAAGTACAAATAACTTCCAGAAGGTACATACTCTTATTTCAACTAGTACTTGGGGAACCAGTAGAAACACAGGGAGATTTATAAGTTCCCTTTATTAACTTCTATTCACGGACAGGAATCCAGGGTACCTCAATAGGTGGCAGGAGACAGCTGGAATGGTTTACATGCGGCAGGGCAAACTGAAAGAGGAGAGATATGTTAACAGTTACTAACACAAAGTAGCTTAGCAACAACTATTAAGTGGAAAGAAAGGGTTAAATTTTGAAGATTTAGTTTGCAGTGAGAGTGTGTAAAAGAGAGGGGGAGGGGGCACTAAATAGTCTTATAACCTGAAATTATAACTGCAGTGCAATACTGGTACAAAGGCAGAAAAATCACAGTAAATCATAAGTAGCTAGTTTCAGTTCAATAAAACATCACTCAGATAAAATATGTAAATGCAGTGAAAAATGTACATGTATCTGGAAACAAGCATTTCAGGAATATGTATATAGCAATAAAAGCACATATAAATGGATAAAAAGCATTTCAGGAGTCTCAACAGTTAAAATGCAGTAAAATGCAATATAGTATTAGAGACCAATTGAGGTGGTGAGTTCATTAGAGAAAGTACTTGAGACATAAGGGACAGCAGTTGCAATAGAAAATACTCAGCACAGAATGAGCATTTCAAAGTTGCAGTCAGGAAAGAGAAAAAGAAACACAACTAACTATCCAAACAGTTGCACAATGCAGTATTACATACAGCAGTAGGGTGGGCCAACTATTCCCATAGTGGAAGTTAAGTAGAACTGAGCAGAGATTACAATCCTCAGAGAAAATGCTACACTGAGGAGCGAGCACTTTTAAGCAGAACTAGGATAAAGCATCCACTAACAGTAGTCACTTACTTTAATAGGACAGTGATAAATGTTATCGATAGCTCTAACATTCCAGTACTGGAAAAAACAGCAGTTACTACACTCAGACAAAATAATGTAACGCTGTGGGGTGAGTGCTTTTAGCAGAGCTAGAATATTTCTTACATTAACAATAATCACTTACTTAATAAGACAGTGGTAAGGTTTCTGATGGCTATAATGTTCCAGTATAGGCAAACAGCAGTTACATCTCTCTAGAAATAACACAACACTGAGGAGCGAGTGTTTTTAAATATAGCACATAGAATACTCATTTCATGAACAGTTGTTGCTTGCTTTGTTAGACAGTGCAGGGATTACAGAAGGCAGAAGCATTTAGATTTAAGCAGAAACAGAAGTTACAGTACTCAGAAATAATGCAACACTGAGAAGCGAGCGCTTTAGGTAGAACTTAGAATGTTTCTCACACACAGTTGTCACTCACCTTAAAATGAATAGTGCAAGGATTACAGTTGGCAGGAACATTTAGATACAGCGTTTAAGCAGCTAAGTAATTAGCATACTGTTGCAATACAAGCAAATTGCAAACAAGACTCCAATACCAAGCCAAGCTACACTCTCGGCGTGGTTGTATTTCATAACATGTATAGGATAACAAAAGTGGATTGATACATATACCAGAAGCAATTATTTTTAGTAGCAGTACTATAGTTTAGGATAAGGAAGAGAAAACACTTAACCAGCAGCCTACGCAGTACACAACAGGAAGAGACTGGGAAATATTTAAAAATGGCGCCACGAAAGCTGACGTACCTTTATATTTCTTACTTCCTGCTTTTGCACTTTTGATAATAATCAGTCTAGATATATTTCAGGTAGAGTTTCCCTGGCCACTCTTTTTAGGAACTTTATCTTGCAAAATAATTAGAGAATTCTTTGCTTCTTTCCATGGTTTCAAAATATTAATGCTGTAAATTTGCTCTGCCTTTTACTTTCTTGGCTGCATAACCTTGTTGTTAAGGGCATCTATTTTTTTTTACATCACCTCAAAGTACTTCAGCCATTTAGGCAAAAATCTGATTTCTGCTGTGGGCATTAGCACTAGAATCTCATCTGCTAGTTAAATTCTGTAAGTTGGGCATTCTTGTTATATACACACTGCTCCCTTTTCTGGACTGTCTGCATGTGCTCGCTTACTATGGGCATTATCAACTACAGTCTATCCTGCAACTTAAACAGTGCTCTATCACACTTTGAAATAGTGTAGTTTCCTCTTCCCAATTTGCTCATTGTCAAACAGCCCCTTCAAATGCCTGCTGTATAGAAATTCAAATGGTGCAAACCCAGGTTACACAGGTTACTGTGTAGTGGATCACCTAGTAGAAATTCAATGATCGATAATGTGAGTAATACGTTAGATCACACGCAGAGAGATGGTAGTCCAATGAAGAACATCCCATATCTGACTTTGACATACCATAATAACATCGAATGGTTAAGGAGAAGTATTAATAGTGTATGGGAAATGTTCAAATCTATGCCTACGAGGGTGAATGTCTTTAAGAACAAACTCACCTATAGTTATAGGAGAAATAACAATTTAAAAAATATACTAGAATACGGTAAGGATGGATCTGGTGTTGACAGTTCTTCAATTACTAGTACCAAGAGGGGGACTTTTAGGTGTAATAGATGCCCCCAATGTCCCTTTATAGCAGGTGATAAATCTATTTATTTGCCTAGTCTTCGAACTACCCTAAAAGCAAGTAAATACAGTAGTTGCTACACCAAAGGCCTGGTTTATTTGGCATACTGCACATTCTGTTGGTGTTTCTACGTAGGGAAAACAGAGAGACACCTACGTAGAAGAATATACGAACATATTAGAGACATCAACCGTAAGAATGTGAATAATGCACTTTCCAGGCATTCTATAGCATGTTCTAATGCTAACTTTAAATTCTGGGCCTTGGAAATAGTGGAGCCTCCTGATAGAGGGGGAGATTGGTTTACAAAATTGTTATACAGGGAAATGATATGGCAGCTTAGAATAGACGCTTGCAATGGTAAAGGGATGAATTATTGTATATCCATCACACCAGCATTGAAATTACTGGCATCTGATCCTAAGAAACACACCCATTCCCTATAAAAAGTTTATAATAAGAGTATATTTTTTTCCTCATCTCTTGCACTGTGTGTGTGTGTATATTCTCATTTGTATCTCCTGAATTGCATTTATCTGACTGTGTTTTTACTTATTCTATATTTTGTTTTTATTTATTATTTTTTTCAGTACATTTAGTACGTAAAATACAATACACATTTTAATCAATAACAATAATTTATTTATATATATATATTATTTCACAGATTTTTGTCTGCTTACAGTCCGCCTTCAATTGCACTCTCATTTTTACACTGTTATGAATAGAACATTTGCTAACTTACTCTCTGCACTCACTTTGTTCTTAAGATCCTCATTTAAGTGAATTTCTTTTTCTGTTTATCATAGTTTCAGTGCTAAAGCTTCTTGAAGTCTGTGCTTATTTCGGGTCTATATTAGATGCACGAAAAGACTTTAGCGCAAATGCTCACATGAGTGTAAATGCTGGGATTCGAAACTGTGATTGTGGGGTCGTGTTACAGTGAGGAGTGGGATACTTGCCCTTTTCTCACTGTAGTGCAACCTCGGAGTTAGAATATATATTTAGCGGGGGGTGTGGGGGGGGTGCAGCCCCCCACAATAGCAACTTCAATTACCGGCATTTTCGCTCATGTGAGCATTCACTGTAAAGTTTTTTCTGTTTTATAATATAGACCTGCTTATTTCTACATTTATATCTTGTATTGATTTTAACCTCAGAGTTCTCTATCAGTTCAACTGCACTGTCTCTATTGGTATTTCCTACAGTTTGGGAGTTCTGTTGCTCTGTCACTGGATCATGCTTCTGATTGTACACAGAACTTCTTGCTTCTAATCTTGCTGTTTTTATGTCAGCTCTATTCTTTTTCTTTAAATTCTTAATGACTATAATTTCTTCCTCCTCTCACATTATCCATAATACTTTAAAATGGAAAAACTCTTTCCTCTAATGTTCCACAATGAGTTGTCAGAAATTACAGCCATAGGATGCAACGGTTTTTGCAGAACAGTCTGCATTTCTACAAGTGAAAGGGGATATTCTTTTTTGTTATCATGAATGAAGATAGCCTCCACTTTTTGTCTACTGTTCCTATACTTACATAATAAGAATCATTTGACAATAAAAATCACATGGGAGTCTGAGCTTCCCTTCTGTCTAAAATACAACATATTTGACTGGCCTGAACATAATACAGTGACACAGGGATAACGCAATTGACCTAGAAGGTGGACAACCACATTTAAGGCACACATCACAGCAGCATTTTCTAGTAGCACAGAACTTAATGATGTGACCAGTCTCCACAAATATGAAACAAATTAACACAATATTTGCTGCACTCTGTTTCATGGACGAGGTAGATTTCTTTGTGCAGTTTTAGTCTTTATAGGCATGAAATCATTAACTATTATTAAAGTTACTAGCTTTTCCAATATCCTGGGATCCCTCTGCAGTACGAATGTTCTTATATTTCCAAGATAAATTCATTTTAACTGGTCTTCACCTAAAATTTCTAACATGTTTAATTTATTGCTGTTATCAGTTTAAAGCCAGAGTTGTAAAATATGTTTTAAGTCATGTAGCTGTGCACTTATCAGTTTATCTGCATTAAAGTTCTAGTTATGGAGTTATATTGTGTGTACCTCACTTGTTATGCCATCCTTCATGAACAGTTTATTTTTAAGTTTATCATAGTCCTAGAAATCCATCCCATTCATGTCCATGTATATTTTCAGTGCCTATCCTTTAAGCTGGGATGACAGCATTGTTGCCAACCGAGGCTCCAGTTCTCTACTATGGAATTGTACTCAGGAATCACTAAATAAGATTCCAGGTTATGTTTCCTGGCTAGTTTGAGGTGACACAGTCTTGAGGTTACTAGTATAAGCAGTTGTTATAGCAGCACATATTTTAGGTCAGTCCACACAAGTGATTTTAAAGCTTTCCCCAGTGATTCCACCATGGCTGTGAAAACCAGTAAACCATACCAGCAGCACATTAGTTATATTCGATATGGAATCTGTAACACAGCTATGACCAGCACACCATGCCAGTAGTACATTATTCATATTCTGTATGGAATCTGTATCCCAAATATGACTTACATGTGCAAACGAAGTCCTGGGAGGAGCCATAAATTGGCAAGTCTCCAGCATCCACACAGGAAGTTGGATTTCTTTTAGCCAAAAGAAAAGACCATAGCTGAAGATCTTTCAGAAATCTAACTTTCAGTTCTAAGCATGTTTTTTTATCATAAGGTATAATCCACAGATTTAATTCCACTGGCCAGCCTCAAAGGGACCGTCTCTCAATCATCGCTTCCAGTTCTTCCTTTCAGTTGAACCTCTATGGGAGGAAATAACTTTCGGAATTTAGTCTTCTAGGATAATCCTTTTCGTATTATAGTAATTGGAAATTAAGATCTTATTATTTAGCTAACTGCCATAAGAATAGTCCTGCACCTCATACTGCACTATAAATTTGACTTCTATTTAAAGATACATGTACATTTTCCATAGCCAACATGTTACAATACATGTAAATATACACACCCCATCCTTGCTACTCTACTGAGTCATGACTACCCTTTCTTCCAATTCATTGTCTTAGCCACTAATTAAACTCAGGTCCCTTGGGCTGCAATCAGGGCTTTATCCTTCTATGCCACCAGAGTGGCACCCCCCATCTACCATAGTGATGCATGTTAACCCCCTAGCCATCTACCTTATGAAAACCCTTTCTGTAACACTACCACTATTCATAAAAAACTGGGTCTTTATGTGATGGTAGGGCTTTTCTTGTAACATCATAAAAGTAAGCTGTTTCACTTTTTCAGTCTATTTTGCTTTGGTTATGTTTGCTTTTCAGTAAGTCTGTTTTTTGAAATGCCAGCATTGATCTATAGTGATTCAATGTTTGTCCATTTTGTCATTTACCATAAAACCATACACACACACATATATATCTATATCTAATAATACACACATATATATATATATATATATATATATATATATATATATATATATATATATATATATATATATATATATATATATATATATATATATATATATATATATATATATATATATATATATATATATATATATATATATATATATACACACATATATGTCTACATCAGTAGACTGAAATCCCACTAAACCGACTTTCAAAAGACCGAGATGAAAAACCCTAAACTCTAAAAGACCGGCTGCTCGGAACACCGACAGATCACTATGGGTAAGTAATCTCTCACCCAACCTTGCAAACACAGTAACACCGAAGCAAAGAAAACCCACCCATGTGGGGGATTTGCCCTCACACCCCCCTTTGTGGAGGGCTGCTGTGCCCCCACACCTCCCCTAACCAAATATACCAACTCCGAGATTGCACTATCACTGAGGTAAGGGGCAAAGGTCAACGTGCTGGTCAAGCGGTTACTTACCCATAGTGATCTGTCGATGTTCTGAACGATCGGTCTTCTGGAGTTTCTGTTTTCTTGTCTCGGTCTTTTGAAAGTCAGGTAAGTGGGATTTCGGTCTAGTGAAGTAGACCCATATATGATTGATATATATATATATATATATATATATATATATATATATATATATATATATATGTATATGTGTGTGTGTGTGTGTGTGTGTGTGTCTCTCTCTCTCTCTCTCTCTCTATATATATATATATATATATATATGTAGAGACAGAGACAGAGACAGTAAATGCAAATAATAATTTAAGTGAATGCTGCAAGTGTTGTTGTCATTGTCAAAGATAGCAGGTTATTGGGGCCAGTAATTATGTGAGGCAGGAACTTCTTTCTGTAGTTTTAATAACAATAGCTTTGTATAGCAAGATGAAATGTGAATATAATGACAGTGGTGTCATCAGATACTAGTGGCAGATAAGGACAGTTGGATAGATCGTGTCTAGTGCTTTTCTCATTATAATGAAATGCAACACAAGGGAGCTGCTGTATAATTCACTGGTTAGACTTTATTTGAGGTACTTTGTTTGTTTACTGATGATACATCCTCAGGGGATGGAGGCAGTTCAAAGAAAGGGAAATTGTGAGATCTAAGTCAATAATAATATAAGAAGATCCTAAAAGTAATTAGTAAGTGTGCCTTAGAAGAAGGGGCAGGCGGACGGAAGATATAGATATTTAAGAATGAGGGGAGATGACTCAAGGCCAGAAGTTGTGTAGCTGCATAAGGGCACATCTTTTTTTCATGGAAGGAGTAGGAGGTGCAAGCATAAGCCATTGAATGGAAAAATGATAGAAGCACAGTTGCAAAATATTAGTCAGTCTATATTTGTATGCCTATGGAAATGGATGCAGCAATAAAATTAATTTAGATTGATAAGTAAATATACAAGTAAATATTTATTACAATAAATTATAGTAGCACATAGAAGCTACAAATACAGAATGGGTCACAGAAAGCTCCGTGGAAGAATTTTTTTACACTTTCTACGTCAGTATTGGAAATCATATTCCTAAAGCTGTGTGACAGTGCATGTCAGAGAGGATGAACATGGAATGAAAAAAGAGCCAGGGGAGTGAACTCTGAATCTGGAGATCACCTACAACTCTGATGTTCACTAGGGTTCCAGAAGCTCTTTTGAATAGTCTGGACTGTGGCCATATAGGTCTTTAAGCACTACGTCAAAACTTTAATATGGTTCTATATTTCACAGGGAGCCAGTAAATAAGCAAAGAATCGGGAATATTGCTATACCTAAATGCTTCATGTAAGCTGACTTGCTGCTGAATCCTCAAATCATTGTAGTCTTTCAAGATCAGTGTTTGGAAGCCCCAGACAAAGGTCATTCATTACAGCAGACCAGTTAATATAAAGTAACCACAGTTCTTTGAATAAATAACAAAACAAAAATTAACCAACTACTGTAATGGAAAATGCAAAGGAAATATTTATTTATACTCCACCTTGTACACATTCTTTCATATCTGAACTGGAAAACAAACTAAATATGAACCAATAATGTTAGTAAATCAGGGTGGTGCAGTGGTATAGCAGTACCATTGTCACCTTACAGCAAGAGGTTCTCTGGTTTGATTCTCGGCTGGGGTGCCTTCTGTGCGGAGTCTGTATGTCATCCCTGCATTCATGTGGGTTTTCTCTGGTTGTGCCAGTTTCCTCCCATGGTACAAAGACATGCATCTGGAGCATTTCTCCCTGGGCCTCTGCTGAAAATTGGCTTTGTTCCAAGTCGGACTTTCCTCGTAAATAAAAAATCCATTTGGATGCATGTTATTTTCCAAGAATTAATTAAACTGTTTTGGAAACACTATAAAAGACATTAAATACGAATTATAAACTCTTGATTTAATTGGTTGAGCTAATCATATGGTATGATTTTAGGTAAGTTAAACAATGATTTTAACTATTTCATAAACAGACTGAAGGAATCTCATGACGTGAGAAGAAGGAAGTTGTAATTGTGAGCAAGGTTGAATACTTATGAAAGTTTCCTTAGGCTTTTCCATTAATCAGTTTTGGTTTGTTTTATAATTTGTTATTCAAGTGGATTAGTAATCCAAAATTAAGCACTGGAGACCAGCAGTTCCAACACACAAGTGATTTAATGTTCAAACACAGCAAAAGGAACATACATCCACAAATAACATAAACACTGAAAAAAACACTTCCCCTTACATTTTCGTCTCATAGAACTTCATCAGATTTTGGATTACTAGTTATGTTTTGGGCACTTTTACCTTATCTTTGCTATTCAAGTGAATTACTATAGGAGTAAAGGCGACTGAGGCCTTCATTTATGGAGTTTAGAGGTCATCATGTGACCAAAATGCTATATACTTGAGTTGTCCCAAAATTGGCAGTAGCATAAATCGGTGATAGCCGACAGCTGGTCCTGAAATGACAAGGTCATGCCCACTGGGCATAAACTCCAGGTTACAACCTTCTAAATAATACATGGCATAAGGGGAGGAGCCATAAGGGGAGTGAAAGTGGCACAACAGGCTGATTGCTGCAACAGTCTTAGATGGGTTGAGCTTGAGCCCATTAACTGACATCCCTGAAAATATGGCTTCCAGTCAGTCCACAGTATGGCTTCCTATCAGATGTGCAAGGCATGATTATGTGAATTCTGATGCTTTGAAAAATCAGCCTAAACTCAACCAGAATAACAATGAAGTCCGTGTTTTTATCCTCTGCACCCCATGTGGGAGATTATATATCCATACTCCTGGTATCTATATATATTCAGTGTAAAACCGCTGTACTTCAGAGGAGTACTCCTAGGTACTATAAACTTCATTTACTACAATGTTTTTAAATTACAATCATTTTTTTAGAGCTTTGAGGACTGGAATTACTGCCCTTGAAAATTCAGCAGGCACCTCTTGGTAGAGTCCAAGCTATGCACAACATCTGACAGAAAAGAGAAGTACAGATGGATGTTGTCCCTCGTCTTGTATACGATGAAGCTTGGATGTTCGTTTAAGTATTTTATTACATACAAACAGATCAGGATGGATAGCAGAAAAATTAAACTTAAATGAACTAACTAATTGACTGACTACTACACGCATGCATGCTTTCACTCTGGCTACTCACGCAAAATGGCACTCTTGCTTGCACATACTCAGTACTTATATGCACATGCCTGTTGACTGGAAATGTTCTTAAAGGTATATCACATACTCCGATCTACAATCTCCCTCTTTACTGAGCTGTCTTGTAATGATAATAACATCTGAATGAGCCTACAAATCATACAGACAATAATGAATAAAACAACATTCATGTCCAGGTTGCCATGTATCTGGAACTAGGTCTGGAAATGTGACCTGATCTTGTAATGTAATAGTTAAGACTGGGTTTAGCAACATGGACAGTCACAGACACAGTTGAATATTCTGCTTTTGGACTCTCTGGGATATTCTCAGGAACAGGGATATCTGCTGGAATGTCCTCTGGTACTGGAACATTGGATAAGTCACTCTAAGAACTAGAGTCTTTATCACAGGCAAGATGCTGTAACATTGGTTCGGACACTGGTAATAAAGGCTTCTGATTCCACCTAAATTCTCTTCCCTGAAATTCCACAATGTACAATCTCAGTTCTTGACACAAACTTTTCACAAATCCAGTACGATCAAAACATTTTGCTGTCTGCATCCTCACTACCTCCCCTTCTTGCAACGGATTGAGTGGTTTGCTAGTCTTATAATAGGACTTCTGGGACAAACACTTTTTCAGGAGTTGAACTGTCACTGCTTTGCTGTTCTTAGCACATGGAACCAACAAATTGATACTGATTGGTAGTGTGGTTCTGGTTTGCCTCGACATAAGTCTCTGGCAGGTGAACCAAGATGATTATCGCGAGAAATGTTTCTGAGATTCAGGAGATTTAGAAAAACATCAATATTGTCTCTTTCAATTTCTCTAACAGCTGTTTTGCACTTTGAACTGCAGGTTCAACCAAGCCATTTGACTGTGGGTAGTCAGAACTACTTGTAATATGAACAAAGTCCCACATTTCATCAAATGTCTTGAACAGCTGACTTGTAAACTGTGCACCATTTTCAGAAATGTCTTTGTGCGGACTCCCATGGACAGAAAAATGTCTCTTCAACTTAGTAATGACAGTATTGGACATTTAGTTAGGAAGTAGGTCAATCTTGAACCAGTTTGAATAAGAGTCTACTAATACCAAGTAATGTTGGCCATTCCACTTGAAAATATTAGTGGCTACTGTTGACCAAGTTGGTTCAGGAATTTGGCTAAACTGAAGTGGTTCTTTTTATTGATGTGGTTTAGTACAATTACAAACAGAACAAGATGAGAGTACTTTCTCAATGTCTTTTGACAAAGAAGGCCAAAATACTAGTCCTCTTGCCCTTCTTTTGGTAGAATCCATTCCTGGGTGGCCATGATGCAAGATCTTAATATACTCTTGTTGCAAGGACTTTGGAACAATCACTTTTTGACCTTTCATGATGATACCATTGTCAGACAAAATCTTGTCTCTGTAATGAAAATACCATTGCATGTTTACTGGTAAACAAGATTGCTTTGGTCACCATCCTGGACTAATAATGTGGTTGAACTTTTGTAGAACTGGATCTGAAGCTGTGTGGGTTCTAAGCTCATCAAGATATGTGGAAGAAATATTTCTCACTTCCATGACTTCAAAATTAGGTTTCTCATTTTCATGCTGTTCAGTGTTTTTTTCTGGACAATCTGGATAAATTATCAGCAAGATAAAGAAGGTTGCCTTCTATATAAACAATAAGATTGAAACTGTACTTTTGCAATTTGAGCATCATGCATTACAATCTAGCAAGAGCTGTGTGCATTGGCTTTCTCAAAATAGTGACTAAAGGTTGGTGGTCAGTCTCAATTTGAATAGTTCGGCCATAGGTATAATCATGGAACTTTGTACAACAATTGCCAGGAGTTCTTTCTTTATCTGACCATACTGCATCTCAGTTTGGGTTAGAGTTCTCGATGCATAGGCTACTGCTCTACCCTCTTGAACAATGACTGCACCAAGACCAAACTTCGAAGTATCACAGGAAAGAGTTACTGGTTTGTGAACATCATAGTATCTTAAAGTAGGTGGACTGGCAATTCTCTGTTTCAGGACATCAAATGCTCTTTGGTGTTGTTCTGACCAAGACCAGGATACATATTTGCATGTCAGCTCTCTGAGCGGTGTCGAAAGTTGGCTCAAATCTGGATTGAACTTGGCTAGATAGTTGACCATGCCAAGGAAATGTTTTAGGGTTTGGACATTGTCTGGAGCTGGCATCTCAAGAATTTCTGTTTGCTTGGAAGGATCTGGTTGCAAGCCTGAACTGGTAAACAAATGACCAACATAAGTAACTTCTCATAGCCTGTATTTACATTTTTGAGGATTCATCTCAAGATTGACTTCACAAGCTCTTTCCAGAACTTTCTTGAGGCTTCTATCATGTTTAACTTCACCATTGACTCCTACAAGAATATCATCTACTATAATAGCACATGGATAGCCAGAAAACATTTTCTCCATCACACACTGAAAGATTTCACTGGCAGAGTTTATTCCACATGGCATTCTCAGAAATCTGTACCTTTCAAATTGTGTATCGAATGTGGTTAGTAATGAAGATTTTCTGTCAAGCAATATTTGCCAAAATTAACTTTTTGCATCTAAGACAGAAAAAACAGTGACATTTGGCATAACAGCAGCAACATCTTCAACTGTGCACATTGGATGATGAGGTCATTTTAGTGCTTTGTTCAAGTCTCTTGGGTCAATACACATTCTAATCACAAGTGTCTTGGATCAATACATATTCTAATATCATCTGAGCTTTTCTTATGAGCTACCACCATGGAGGATACTCATTCAGTTGGTTCTTCTACTGGACAAATTACTCCTTACTGCACCATTCTGTCTAGCTCAGCTTTGAATCTGTTCTGCATAGCTACTGGAACTTTCCTTGCTGGTCTGATGATTGGGCTGACTTCAGGGTCTAGCTTCATGGAGTACACAACTGGGAGTTTGCCTAGTTTGTCTTCAAAAATATTGACATACTCAGAAAAAAAATAGTCTGGGTGAAATTGGAGCTGTTATCCTTCAAGCTTACATGGTGGACTTCCTTATTAAGTGAAAGCAGTCCCATTTTCAAACTGTCTCTGATGTGTAATAGTGACTGCACGTGTCTCTTGACTATGTAAAATTGCAAGTCATAGCTGTTCCCAGCAGAGTAACATGAAAGCACTACTAAGCCTTTGGTTTGAATTTCTTCAACAACATAAGCCTTTCACCAGCTTTTACTCTAGCAAATGTTTCTGCTGATATACCATTGCACTTTGAACATGTATCAACTTTGAGTTCTATGGGTCTTCAATTAATCTGAACAGTACAGGATACGTCATTCTTTCCCACAAATCTATGGCATTAACTGTTTCACCAAGCACAGACACTCCGTCAACATAAAAAGTAGGGTCACAGCTTTCTAATTGATCAACTTGCTTCTTTGAATGTTCTTTTTTAATAAAAGAAATAGCCTCTTTTGATTTACAAAACCTTTTGAAATGATTGCACTTTTTACATTTGTGGCACTGCTGACCAAAAGCTAATCACTTTTGTCTTTAAGATTAATGGTTACCACCACAGTTTCGACAGTTGACTAAAAGGCTAGGTGGGACACATTCTTTGATTTAGCTGACTCACCCTTGTGATTCACTGAACACTGAATTTTGCTAGAAAGGCTCTGGATTTCCCTGAAACTACCCCACCCTTAGGCCTGTGCATTTTAACCACGTGCTACGTACTATCTACATTAGCAGTAGTAGAAGCCACGTGTGTGCTTTTCTCATTTGTAAGCATGTTTGTGTGCTTTTCTGTAACCTCATATATCTGACAAATATCAATGGCCTTATTCAAAGTTAAATCACTGCCTCAAAGCAAAAATCTTTCTCACTGCATCATTTTAAGACCATACACAAGCCTGTATTTTATCAACCCGTTTCTTCAATCACCAAATCTGCACGTTTTAGCCTTGTGTAAAATAAGTAGTTCTGCATTGTAATATTCATTTGGGGATTACACATTTCTCTAAATTTAGATTTTTGCACTCAGGGTCTTCCCTCGTTTCACTCGGTACCACTATATGGCAGCCCCCCCTTCCTTGCATACACAGCAGGTGCATACATAAATGAATGCACTCTTTCAATGGCTTCTGACCCAGCTAAATTAAGCAGAATAAATGCCATTGTATGGGTATCTTTGACAGAAAAAGCAGCCTGTATGACAATAGCATAGTCTTGCTCAAACACTCTCTATTTTTCTGCAATATTATTATCAAACACAAGTGGACTTGGTCAGCGAAATCCTTCTGCCATGCCAACAAATTATCTTTAAGCAAAATGCAAATTTGGCCCTTGTAATTATGTATTGTCACACCAGGAACTTGTAATAGCATTCAAATGCACAATAAACTCTTTGAAAGACTGTACTTTGTGAAATATTCTTTGAAATTGCTGCACTTTGAGAAGTAACTGCACTGTAATACTGCACACACTTACCAACACTTTGCTCACTTCGGATACTTTGAATAGCTTTAGTTAATGTGAAAAAGTAGTACATAGTGAAAAAATACTGTTGTTTTCCCTTTTTTATACATTTTATGTGATTGGATATTAGTTCAAACATTTTCATGATTATTTTGAATATTTTTATCAGTATGTTGCAGTTTTGGACATTTAATTTAATTAGAAATATATTTTTGTCACTCTGAGTGCTTTATTTTATATTTGTTGAGTAAAAAGTCATATAAGTGAGTTTTAGTACTTGGAAATCATTGCTCACCTGTTTGTGAGTCGTTTGAGCAGTAGGGATAATCCACTCCTGTATATACCTCCAACTTTAACTGTGCGCCTTATGGCTTTGACTCTGGATCCCATTCTGACACCATGTCACTCGTCTTGTATATCATAATAAGACGAGGTTTGGGTGTTCATTTAAGTACTTTATTACATACAAACACATCAGGATGGATAACAGGAACATTAAACTTAAACAGACTAACTAACTACTACACACTTGCATACTGTCACTCTGGCTACTCACTCAAAATGGCACTTGCTTGCACGTGCTTAGTACTTATATACACATGCCTGCTGACTGGAAAGCTTCTTAAAGGTATATCACACACTCTGATATACAGATGTCACCACTATAATTATATTATTCACCACACTGAATAAAATCACTTGCCCTAAAATGAATCCCTCTGGGACCATGCAAGGAAGTCTAAATCTCAAAATGCACGCACTCGAGGCCCTTCTCAGTATGGAGAACATCGATGTCTGTGCTGTAACTGAAACCTGGTTCAAGGCTCCTGAGAGCACCCCGGCACTATTAGGTTTTACCTCATATCATGCCCGCCCCAAAACCCGGACCACACCACAAAAGGAGGTGTATCCATATTCATAAAGGATACCCACACCTCCAGGTTGGTGGCAACGCATCTCGGAAACCATCCAGGTGCAACTAACCATAGGCAAAACTGCTCTACAAATTGTAGCATGCTACAGGCCACCCTCTTAAACTCAGGAACCCCACACAGCCTTCCTGAAGACACTGGAGGGTATAAATGTATCTCCAAACACCATCATATTGGGTGACTTCAACTACCCGAATATAGACTGGGAACATTACTCAAGCCCTAACTTTCTAGCCCAATGGTTCCTGGAGTTCATAAATTCAAATGCCATGGAACAGCTAGTCACTGTTCCCATGAGAGGAGAAAATATACTAGATCTCATTGTCACAAACATGGGGACAAAATGCTCCACACGAAGTATATCCTCATTGGTGAGATCTGATCATAAACTAATCTCACTGGAAATCCACATCCCGCCCCACCCCAAACAAAAAGACCATAGTGAAGAACTTCTCTAAAGCAAACTTCACACTACTCAAGACTGGTGTGGTATCCTTCAAGGCCCCTGAGCCAGTGGAAACCACAACCCAAGCTGCGGAAGCCCTTACAAATGCCTTCTATGAACACCTCCAGGACTGCATGGATCAGGCAATCCCAAATAAAACCAAGACTCTTTCCACAAAGGGCAAACGTCCAGTCTGGTGGACCCCAGCCATTAACAAATTTTACAATAAGAGGAGAAAGCTATTACATGATAGAACAAAATCCATAAAAGGAAGTCACCCTGATCATTATTAGTAAAAAATACGAGCACTCATAAAATCAACTAAGGCCAATTTTGAGAGAAAAATTGCCATAGATTCAAAGGACAATCATAAGGCCTTTTTCAGCTATGTTAGGAACCTGGGTGGAAACTCCCAGATATGCTCAGAATTAGTCCAAAATGATACAAAATCACTGAACCCACAGACATTGCCAACATACTGGCAGACAGGTTCAGTGCAAACTTCACCCCTCTCCCCTAAAGGAGAGATAACTATCCCAGCCGAGTAGCCTCCCGGACATCTCAAATGCGCAGGTGAAAGCTGCTCTCTCTAAAGCTAAAAACACAGCATCAATGGGACCAGATGGTGTCCCTGGCTGTGTGCTACATGAGCTAAATGAGGAATTAAACCCGCACATAAGGCAGCTGTTTAATCTCAGCCTTACCACAGGATACGTGCCCAAGGAGTGGCGTACGGCAACTGTTGTCCCACTCCACAAAGGCGGCGCCTCTACGGACCCTGGTAATTACTGCCCCATAAGCTTAACAAGTCTAGTCTGCAAAGCTATGGAGAGGATCATAATGGAGCTCATAAACAAAGATATAGGGGACTTGCAGACATTGGACCCGACCCAGTTTGGCTTTGCCAAGGGAAGATCATGCCTTTTGAACTTGGTTGACTTCTTCGAAACAGTCACCAAGGCCATTGATGAGGGAAAGGCAGTCCATACAGCCTACCTTGACCTTGCAAGCGCTTTCGACACAATACCCCACTCGGGTATTGTAGAAAAACTTACCAGCTTAAATGTAAACCCATATGTCACAAGATGGGTTGCAAACTGGCTTAAGGACAGAACCCACAGGGTTAGAGTTGCTGGCGCTGTGTCAGACTCCAACCTGGTCACAAGTGGTGTCCCACAGGGCTCGGTCCTTGGCCCCCTATTGTTTGGCATCTACTTCTCAGAAGTACAGGCCAACATAGGAGGACTTTGGCTGACAAAGTTTGCAGACGACTGCAAACTGGGCGCCATAGTGGAAAGTGCATCAGACACGGATATCCTTCAGAAGGGACTCACGGAAACAGATAGCTGGTGCCAGAGCCATGGCCTGAAGTTAAACACCAAAAAATGTATAGTCATACCCTTCGGGAAAAACAAGGCAACCCCAAGCTACCATATAGGTGGCAATCCACTAAGCACAGAAGAGGTTATCAGGGACCTGGGGACCCAGGTTGACAGTGGCCTTTCTTTGACACTCACATTGCTAAAGTGGTTAGAAAGACCTTCTACATTGCCCACCTGATCATGAAGGGATTCACATCCAGATCTAGTGAGGTTATTGTTCCCCTGTACTCTTCACTTATCAGACCAATGATCTAGTACAATGCCCCATTCGGGATTTATCTCACCCGACATCTGCAGCAATTGGAGAGACCCCAAAAGTTCCTCACCAAAAGGATAACGGGACTCCAAAATCTGTCATATGCTGCCAGATTGAAGAAACTCCAGCTCTATTCAGTCGCATACTGTCTGCTCAGAGGTGATATGTGCCTAACATACAAGGCCATGTCCAACCCGGAATTAATGGACATGCTCCACCTCAAAAAATCCAAATCCACCAAAACCACTAGAGCAAGCGACTTAAACCTTAGCACGGATATAAATAGGACGTGCTGGAGGGATAGATTTATCACTCAGAGACTCCCTATGCTGTGGAATAAAATCCCGGTCCATGTGAGGCAGAGCACCTCGCTGGCTCTGTTCAAGAGAAATCTTGACCTGTGGATGGGAGATCGTAGGTTTACCCTGGGAATCATCTCTGTGTCACTGCTGGACAGAGGCACAACAAACTAATGAGCACAGTATTTTTTAACATAAGGGGTGGCGTAAGCCACAAAAATTTGGGCTAGGCTTATAAATGCCTTAGGGCAGATAGCCTAGTATAAACCTATGAACCTATGAATAGGGTAGGCAGAGGGGGAAGTATCCCAGACATCACCATATAAGTACAAGTTAAGAATTAAGAGAACAAACATCCAGGCACTGTACTGGAAATCCCACAGTAGGTTTTCAAGTACTCCAAGAGGCACAGACAATCAGCCATGATGAATGCACCAGATAAAGCAATGACAACCAGTACACAATAACACATATTTTAATAACACATGTTGACAGAAAGTGAAGTGACTCTTTGCAGATCACCAGCTATGCAAGTGCTAGTGAGAAGGATTCAAACTCAGATTTTTAGGCATATCCTTAAGCACTTTTAATTGTTATATTAGTCTTCCTGTAGTTAAAATTCATTCATCATCTTTACTGTGACATAAATGTTGACTAAGATTTTATTTATTTATCTTGTTATTGTGTAGTTATTTTCTTTTTATCAAATTTATTTTTAAATGTTTCCAAAACCAAAAATAAAATCAGTGCAAAACAACAATGACCAATTTCCTTTCATTCCCATATCTGTGAAAGAGCAGAAATATAAAATAATTACTAAACTATTCACTAAAACATTATTCAGATGTACTTATTTTACACTTGTATCCTTTACTGTATGATCTGAGTTGGTGGTCTGCTGTTCTTCAAGGTGTACAGTTATATGAAAATGAAAAAAAAATGAACCCTAGAGTGATAGCACAGCTTTTTGTTTGTTTTATGAATGTTAGTGTGAGTGTGTGTGTGTGTGTGTAGCTTTTTGTTTGTTTTATGAATGTTAGTGTGAGTGTGTGTGCACGCGTGTGTGTGTGCATGTTTGAGTGTGTGCGCGCGCGCGCGTGTGTGCGTGTGTGTGTGTGTGTGTGTGTGTGTGTGTGTGTGTGTGTGTGTGTGTGTGTGTACACGCACGTGTGTGTGTGTGTGTGTGTGTGTGTGTGTGTGTGTGTGTGTGTGTGTGTGTGTGTGTGTGTGTGTGTGTGTTTGAGTATGTGCAAATATTGTATTTCGTGGAATGCAGCTTGCCTGAGAACACTATAGATTTAATGTCCTTTAGCTGCTTATCAGTGCTGAATTCAGCAGCAAATATTATGCCATCAGACCTTACTTTGTCTGCTGCTACCTCAATAAATTAAAATTTGGAGACCTGTGTATACAGTGAGAGAACATATTTCTCAAATGCTAAAGAAGTGAGTAGTGACAGCTCTATTCTACCTTCATTGTAAAAATTCAAGAAGGAAAGAAAAGAGAGAAGAACAAAAAAAAACGTTCTCTCTAGCTATCGGGAAAGAAAAGTTGATACACTTACTTTGACAGGTTCTATATATGCCCATCAAAAGGCATGTTCCTCAAACAGCCATTCATCAAACACAAATCATCGTAACTGCATTTCAGTGAACAGCCATATGATCTTAAAACATAACATAACATTGAACAATCAAAGTTGGCCAACATAAACACCACCAATATAGTACATACTTATTGCTATGGTAGGGACAAGGAAATCTGCCCTTTCCTTACTGTAGTATGATCGAGGAAATCCAGTCCTCCCCCATTTTAGTGTGATCTCAGAGTTAGTATATATAATTACCGGGTGATGTGGGGACACAGCCCCCTCATATAAGATGAGTCCGGTGTTCACGGAATCCTCCTCATGGGGGGCTGCACCCCCCACTAATTATATATATACCAACTCAAAGATTGCACTAAAGTGGGAAAAAGGCAGATTTTCTTGTCCCTACCACAGGGATATGTATGTACTAAGTAGGTGGTGTTTATGTTGGCCAGCTATACTCATTCGATGTTATGTTTTACGATCATAGGCCATTCACTGAAATTCAGTTACAATAATTTCTGTTCTATGAATGGCCATTCATGGAACGTGACATTTGATTGGTAAACACAGACCCATATCAACATTAAAGACTGAAGAAGAAGAAATTTGCTCCGTTAAGATGTATGCAGATATGGTACATTATGCTACAGATATGAATTAGAGATAAAAGTCAGAGACATGGTAATACAAGATCCGAAACACTAAAGGTGCATTAAGCATACATAGGTTCATAGGTTCATAGTTTAGTACTAGGCTAGCTGCCCTTATGGTCCATTTCAAGCCTAGCCAATTACCCCATGTCAGAATCAAACCCTGCACCTTGCGTTTCTAAGGTAAGCACCTTAATCATTATGCCAACCTCCCACCCCTAAAGAAGTCACTCCCCGTTGGGGAATCGAACCCCAGTCTCCTGCATGACAGGCGGGGATACTTACCACTATACTAACACACATGTCACTAGTATTCAAAATGTTGCTTTGAAAAATGTCATTCTGATGTACTTCATTAACATATATTATTACTGTATGCTCTTGTAACTCGCTGGCTAAGAAATAAAAATGGAATGATTTTGTCTTGCTAGCCATAATGAGATATGCAAGCACAGAAGTCCTCAAAAGCATTGTAAATCAGCTGAATTGCTTCTGCTTTTCATACATAACATGATACAGAGTACTTGTATGAGATATTCTCAGCTCTTTGAGTTATTTGTTTATAAAAAGAAATGTATTTTTCTTTAAAAGATATGACAACATTTCCCAAAACAGAAAGTTACACTACAAAATTTTGTAAAAAAAGTTTATTGCTTTCAAAATGGAGGACAGCGTTTCTTTGCCTCAAATTGCATATACAGTTGCTGCATTTTGGTTCTCTACTCATGTAGCAGTACCTGCATTGATTGACACACTTACACCTCTAAAAATGGATATGCTTATAGTTTCTTGGACTTTCTTAATACAAATATGCTAGAGCAAATTGTAAAACTACCCACTAGAAACTTTAATAGCCTTGATCTGCTCTTTAGCAAACTAACCTGATGTTACTCCATCCCACGTTTTCTTATTATTAGTTAAATCAGACCACAAGTCAGTCATTTTCTTTTGCAGGCCTAGGTGTACCACCCCACCATGAAATGAACTAGTTTTTAGGGACCTCACCTTGGCAAACCAACTTCATCTTGTATTAGAGGAGGGAACATTGTATTGAATACGGAGAATGTTGATATAATAGATAAACTCTCTCAACTAGGCATCAATCCATATGTTACCAGATGGGTAGCAAACTGCCTCACTGATAGAACCCACCTAGTCAAACTAGGGGAAGCCACCTCAAGCAGTAGACCCGTAATGAGCGGTGTATCACAGGGATTGGTCTTGGGGCCTCTGCTGTTTGGGATATACTTCTCAGAGGTGCAGGCCAAATCTAGTGGGCTATGGCTGACCAAGTTTGCAGATGACTCCAAGCTGGGTGCTGTCATCAATTTCCCTAGTGATGTGGACATCCTCCAAGAGGGTCTCACCCAAACAAATGACTGGTGCCAGAAGCATGGCCTCAAACTGAATGCCAGAAAATAACATGGCCTCAAACTGAATGCCAAAAAATGGACCATCATCCCCTTTGGGGAGAGTGATGCCCCCACAAATTATCACATTGATAATGAGGTCCTAAGTGTGCAATCAGTTGTGAGGAACTTGGGCACCCAGGTTGATAGCAAACTGACTGTTGACCACCATATTGCCTCTGTTGCATGGAAGGGTTTCTACATGGCCCACCTCATTAGTAAGGAAATCTCATCCAGAGACAAGGTGATCATAATATCCCTGTATTCTTCCCTTATAAGACCCATTATTGAGTACAATGTCCCTTTTGGCATGCACCACACAAAGCACATGCAGTAGCTGGAGACCACAGAGATTCCTCACCATGAGAATCCAGGGTCTCAATCATCTACCCTGCAGAGATAGGCTAAAAACCCTGTCCCTCTAGTCAGTCTCCTACAGACTCCTCAGAGGTGACCTCTGGCATACAAAGCAATCTCAGACCCTGCCTTCATGGGACTGCTGCATATCTGCAAGTCAAGCTCCACTCGAGTAAGCCACACGTGTGACCTCAACCTGGTCTGTGACATAAATAGGACTTATTGGAGGGACAGATTTGTGTCCCAGAGACCCTCCCCATTTGTGGAATAGACTCCCTCTCCACCTTAAGCAGAGTACCTCATTAACCCTGTTTAAGCTAACCTGAATAACTGGATGGGGAGCAGAAAATATCCCCCGTGATTCCACCTGTGTCCCTGCTGGACAGTGGCATAGGGTGCTGACTTGTTGGAACATGGGCTAAATTCTTGGCTGGGCTTGTGAGGGCCTCAGGGCTACTAGCCTAGTAACTTCCTATGACCCTATGATCCTATGAGTATAGATGGATTAATTACTTTCAAGCAGATGTGCCACCTGGGCTGAATGATACTGTGAGTTTAAAACCTGTTCTTAAGAGAAGGTCTTTTTTTTTCCATGAAACAAACACTCAATTGTTTGCTTCAATTATTTTATTGTTGATGCACCATTATTTGTTTGAATTTGTTCATGTGGTGTATATATGAAAATGTGTTTTAGTATGATTTTAAGCACTGAAGAAGAGTTTTATCTTGAAAGCTTTGCTATGAAACTTATTTTTACATGACTGTGTGAGTTCCTTTTGCTTCTTATTCTTGGACTGTTTTGTTTGGAACTCTATACTGGGTGTTGGTCAGTTTGTTTTTTTGTTACTTCTATGTGACCAGACAACATACTAGGCTACATTCTCATTGGTGTTCAGTATCTACTATCTGAGCCTCTATGTAAACTTTTCAACCTTAGACTACCCACAGGATTTGTGCCTGATGTCTGGAGAACAGCTACAGTGATTAATGTAGATAAGGTTGGCCCCGCAACAAATCCAGGCTGTTATAGGCCCATCAGCCTCAAAAGCCTAACATGCAAAGCCATGCATGGAACATATCGTAGCAGAACTCATTTATACAGACACATGCAACTTAACTGATCTAAATCCCACTCAGCTTGTCTTTGGATAGGCAAGTCCTGTGTCCTGAACCTAGCAAGCTTCCTTGAAAAGGTCACCCAGTGTACGTTGCTTATCTCAATCTGGCCAAGACTTTTGATACTATCCCCCATGGTGGTATTGCAAAGAAATTAAAAAACTTAATGTAAATCCCTGTGTTATCCACCAGATTACAACTTGGCTGTCTGACAGATCCCACGTTGGGAAAGTTGTTGATACTATCTCTGAACATGAAACTGTAACTAGTGGGGTACCACCAGGATCAGTGTTGGGCCCTCTCCTTTTTGGCCTTTATTTTACAGACATCCAGTCCAACATGCCACAACAGCTCCACTAAGGACTGGGATATGCACTTAGCTGGTATATTGAAAGCAGTCTCAAGTTAAATGAAAAAATATGCAGTGTACTAGCATTCTATAAGAAAAAATAAATCTGTCCTCACCTTCTATAAAAAGAAACTGTTAACTTATGCTGACAATCAGCAATAGGAAAATAAATTCTAGTCCAAAAAAACACATGCTCAATATAAAATTACTACAGATCCATGAGAAACATACTTTAAAACAGTTCTAAAAAGTGTCATGCATGATAATAATATAATGTATGTGAGAGTTGGCAATTTTTATTTAACCAGTCTAGCAAATTAATCCCCCTGGACCTCACCTGCCGAAGTAAATGTTGTAACCATGATTACAATTACCCATGACTCCTAATATTTTGTGCCTCTGTCCTCTTTCCTGCATGCAATGCTTTACTAATTTCCTTTCCACTTCCATGATCTAATGAATGCAGATATTACTAGCAAGGTCATGATAGCACATTGCAACAGTCAAAGGAGTATATTAGAAGAAGAAGAAGAAGAAAATCCCAAGACAGCCATCACCGTCCAAGTAAATAAAAGATTCTCAGCAGTGGCTGAATTCTAAACCAGTGTTAAAGACATTAGAGACTTCAGAGTAATATTATAAACTTGTATATAAAGTAAAAAGGTGTTATGTATGGGTTATGAAGGATAGCTGTTGTTGTTTTCTACTGACTTAAACTATTCAGGTTTTGCTTTGTGGCTTGTTTACCCTAAAGAGATTTTGGTAATATAGCTTAATGCCCTTAGACAGTGGTTTGATTCCAATAGCATCTTATTGCATACTACATCATTCTAAAAAAGTTACTTAGCAAGACAAAATACCTCTAGGTCACTCCAAAATCCAGGAAGCATTGCCTGGTTTGGTCTGGTAAAACTGTATTAAACACTATGTGCATCCCAAAACACAATGCATATGTCACCTGTTAGTTTATACGTAAAACAAGACGTGTTCCATTTAATCAAATTGCATATATTACTTGTAAGTAGTCCATTTGCATGTAATGTTCTTTTAAATAAAGTGCCTTATACATCTAGGAAGGAGCAACTGACATCTAGATTTTCACTGTAGTTTTACTTTGTAAGCAGTTGCCACTTTTTGGATGTTAGGGGAAGAGGAATATATAATATGTAATCTACAAGACAGTTAAAAAGCAAAAGACTCAAGTTACCCACAACTGCAAGAAGAATCAGTCCTGCTCTTACCAAATTAAAATTAAATGTAGAAGCACACATACACCTACACACACACACACACACACATGCTATGCACGCACGCACACACACTAAAATAATATGGTAGTGAGCAACAAAAATAAGCTATGTTATCTTTAATTAAAGAACATTCTCAAGTTCCAGAAAACATTCATAAACCATTTCCCAGAGATACAATCTTTTTGTCTTCATGTAGTAGCCATGAAACAACCTTATGCATTAAACAAAAAGGTATCTTACAAACATAAGCATAACTCTCCATGCAGCATGTAGGAAAATAAAAACTAATGAGATTTTAATTGGGTTTCCCAGCTAATCTCAACTTTTATGAGAAGGCCAAGTTCTTATGACCTGTGCAATCCTCAAATAATTTGTAAGAGGATTTAAAAAGAAAATGGATATTGTTGTAGCTGAAGGCCTTTATTGTTCTAAATTCAAAACCTGTCCTGCCTCTGAAATACTTTTGTATGCAGATTGCCAGCTGTGAAAGATTATTTGATTACAGATCCAGCTATTTATTGGTTTATTATCCCTATAGCTTGTATGTTTGTATAGTATGTTAACTACCATGTCTAAAACAGACGGGAGGGTATAACATGCCATATCAAAACCCATTTTATTTGCTGTTTATTACAGACATTAATTTTTCTAGGAGTTAGAACATTCTACCTAGGTCATGACTGCTGCTTCCAACAAAGATGTTAAACTATAGCACATACTTCGCTGTAAAATAAAATATTAAGTACATGCAAAGCATGAGTATTTTATAAATTAGTATGTATGTCAAACATCTGTTGATATTGTCCCTTTGATATAGAATAGTACACTACTGATGAGTTCTGCGATATTGTTAACCTCTAGATTTGTGAGCATATACTGGTAAGGCAAATATTTGGCAAATTTCACAAGAAAACAAAATCTTTTAGTGGAATCATAAAATTAGAATGCTCTAGGAGAGAAAAAAATTGGAACTAATAACTATTCAGAAATGAAAACAAGTCAAATTAAATAAAGTACGGAAACTGTTTACTTATACTATCAGATCGTCCCGGTCTATAAACTCAGTTGATCCCCAAAACTGAATGCGATAATAAGGCATTAATTAGTAAAATTAGAAAACTGAAAAGGGAAACCAATGAATGTAAGAAGCTGATAGTAATCAAGAATATAATTGCCACCTGTAAAATGTAATAAATGTACTTATATAACAAGCTATGCAGTCTTTAGAATAAGCAAAGACATACATTAAAATGTCATGGTGGTGTAATAAATAAGATCTTTGCCTCCAAGACCTAGCATATAGGGTTTGATCCAGATCATTGATTACTGTCTGAGTAGAGTTTTTATGTTCTCCCTGTGTGTGTGGGGGGGGGGCAAGAGGTGAGGGGCAGTTCCTATCTCCTAAAAACATGTTAGGTGTTTGTATGTGTGGGTAGCAATTATGGAAGGTGATGATTTCTAATTCAGCTGGTTGAACTTTGGAGGTCAACCAACAGAATGCATCTAAAAATGAAGTGTAATTGTCAGAAACACATATTCTAGGTTGTGCATATTGGGAGAAGCATTTAGGCATCAGCTGTGGTGCACAGTACCAACAAGATATGAGAACATGAATCACAAGCTGCATGTTACATTGGAAGAGGGTAAGCCATTTGGTGATGTGAAAACTGTCAGTAGGAGCTATGGCAATATTGACTAATGCTGCAAAAGAAAGGCATGAGTATTTGTGGTTTTAAGTAGGTTGAGGATCTCACCTACTCCAAGCACACATGATAATGATGAGAGGCATGTATTTACCCCCATTACTCAGAGTGTATCCTCTCCGAAATCCAGTAACCCTAGGTTGGCCAGCTGTTGTCTATTAGCTGGACCAAGTTATCTGGATAACTCCATAGTGCAAAAACTGTATTTAAAATAAACCAATGTTCACTGAGAAGATGACATATGGTATGGAGGGGACTGAAGATTCTGTGCAGCTAGGGGACATGACAGAAAGGTGACTCAGATTAGGCTGTTGGACTGGGACCCAGAGTCTACTACCCAAGGGAAAGAGACTAGAAATGGTATGGGAACGATCATGAGAGAGTCTTCAGGATACAGTGAGGGAAGTCATCAGAATCAGACAAACTTATGAAAAATAACATGGCAATCAGACTGCAAAGTACATATAGGACTATTGTCAGCATCTCAGTCTAGGGCTATGATGATAAGGAGGACAGAACATTCAAGCAGGAACTCCTTAATAAACGAGACCAAACCAAAAAAGTCTGCTCATATTATGGCAGACAGAAGTTGGTATGAATATTTACCTGAGTCCACATGGCAAAAGCTGCAACATAAATGAAGGAGAAACCATTGTGGACTTTTTTCTGGCAAATGGGTAAATTCTAGCCAGCACATAGCTAACTAAGAAAGACTTTTATAAGATCACATACAAGAGTGGGTAGCATGCAACTCAGATATAGATTTTCCTAATAGCAAAGGCACTGGTGTTAAATCAGAGACTGTAAAACCATCCATCCCTCAAAAATAAACCACTATTGGCCATAATTAGTAATAAACAGTGGTCTGAGAAGGCTCTAAGTTCAATGAATGCTAGGCTGAGAACCTAGAAGATGACTGGAGCAAAATCGCAGGCATTCAAGGAAATATTCATGGTGCTAGTAACTCAGGAAGAACAAGAAATATGCAGAAGAATGTCAGCATCTCAGAACAGTATATATGAAGACGATAGAACAAATCTGTGGCCAAATCAGGTGTGGAAATATAAAACTTAAGAAAAGGTGATGTTGGAAAATAGCAGTCTAAGAAGTTATCAAAAGACAGAAGTACAGGAAGAAGTGAGAGACAGATTTGTTAGATCAGACAAAGAAGGAATATTGGTGTCTAACAAAGACACTAAGATGGCAGTCACAATAGAAAAGAGCAAGACATTTGACAACCTTCTGTCATCTTCTGGAAAGTGACTCAGAGATTGCAAAATGAAGCTGTATAAGGAGGATGCAAGACAACATTAGAAAGACCTAGAACATCAATGGCAGATCCCATTCATAAGGACTGCCAGCAACAGTCTGCTCAGCTGTCAAGAAGGCACCAACAGAAGGTGGAAGGAGTATTTAACGAAGCTTCTGAATGAAGAAGACCTCCACAAAAGGTGTATTGCCCCAGTCACAGCCTACAATGAAAGAGGAAAATGAACCTTCAGTAGAAGAGGTACAAAGTGCACTAAAGAAATGAAGTCAGGAAAAGTCACATAGGTTCATAGATTAGTACTGGGCTAACAGCCCTTTTTGGGCCATTTTAAGCCTAGCCAATTACCCCAAGTGCGAATCAAACCCACACCTTATGTCTGTAAGATAAACACCTTAACCATTATGTCAGCCTCCCGCCCACAGCAGATATGATTAACACTGCATGAAGGGAGTAGTGGCTGCTGTCTGCACTCATCATGGTGTGGACAGACAGGCACATCCCACATGATTGGAGAATAAAGTTCTAATGCCAGTGTACAAGAACAAAGAGGATATTCACAACTTCAGGCAGCAGAGAGGTGCCAGATTCCTGTCACACTGCCAGAAAGTGCTGGAGAACGCCTGACTCTATGACATAAGGGGTGGATTCTAGACTCTGCCCCAGTAGACCAGGGTTTGAATAGCAGTCCTTGCAATGAAGGAAACAGGGCTGGAGGGAGATAATAAGTGAAGCAGTGTGGCCTGCACACCTCTTTCAGTGTGGAAGGAGGGTGTGTGTGTATTTGGTAACAACTAGGTGTTGCTAACTTCCTGGTGGAGATCAGGAGGCTCATTGCTCATGCTTCCAGGTAGGGTGCAAGGGAGCACTCCTTGCAGAAATGAGGGGGGACATCCTCCAATATTATCCATTGCATGTCCTGCCCCTATACCTCACTGGATGTGTGCAGTAGGGATGGGGAAACTTAAGATAAAAAACTTGAAACACCCCTGGTAGCTGTCTGAATGATGATTCCTCCCAGCTGACCCTCCACTTGGTGACAGGGAAAGAAATGGATGATTTGCCATGGAGGAGGCTGATGATCAACAGATACTGGGGGAAAATAAAGAGTACAAACAAAGGGTAGAAATGCTGGAGAGAGTACCTGATAAATGAATATACATAGTAGTAGAAAGTAAAATGGGAATAAGCAGTTTGGAACCAAATCAGGGTGCAGTACAACTGACTTGATGTTTCCAGTGAGACAGATAGTGGAGAAGAAGACGGAGATAAAAAAGAGTCTAATTGGGCATTGCTAGACTTGGACAAGGTATATGACAAACCCCAAGAAAGATGACTGAAAGTTCCTGTGCTGCTTCCAAGCCCAGGAAACTTTGGCTGAATTAGAACATGCTACATACAAGGTTCCAATGACACAATTAGAAACAGTATTTGGAATCAGTGGTGTGGATTAGCAGTAGCATAGAAAGATTGGGGTAAAAAAGGGACAATCACTTAGGATGCTGACTTGTTGATGCTGCAATTTGCACTAAATAAGTAGACCAAAATAATTTTGCACATTAATCTATTTTTTATTTCTCTTTAAGGGAAGCAGACGTTATGGCAGAAACATCCTCCATGGATGTCCAAGACACTCCAGCATACCTCCCGCCCCTTTTACATCATGTTGTGTAGGTACCACCCAAAAGACCTGTGGTTGGCTGTGCAGGGTGGAGGGGAGCGATGCAGAGCAGCAATTGTAGGGCTTTATCTTTGGTGCCCATAACAAGCTGAGTAATTTGTTTGTTTTTGGTATACTTAGTAATTAATTAATTAATCAATTACTTACTTACTTAATTAATTAATTTATGTATTTATTTATTTATTTTTGGGTTTAATAAATTGCTCTCTGTGGGTACAATACTTATTACATTTGCAGAAAAATAAAAAGGCTTGGATTTACAGAGTTTGTTTATGCTCAGATTCAAACCTCTAACCAATAACCTGCTTTTTTGTACCTACTCAGGACTTGCCTTGTTGTAAGAGAGGGCAACTTACCTTCACTTTGGAGTGGACAGGGTGAGGACAGAAAAGTAAACAAAATCTTAAAAGTAAAGAAGTAAGTAAAAATATTATTGCATACTGTGTGTGTGTGTGTGTGTGTGTGTGTGTGTGTGTGTGTGTGTGTGTGTGTGTGTGTGTGTGTGTCTGACTGAGTGTGTGTGTGTGTGTGTGTGTGTGTGTCTCTGACTGTGTGTGTGTGTGTGTGTGTGTGCGTGTGTGTGTGCGTGTGTGCGTGTGTGTGTGTGTGTCTGACTGAGTGTGTGTGTGTGTGTGTGTGTGTGTCTCTGACTGAGTGTGTGTGTGTGTGTGTGTGTGTGTGTGTGTGTGTGTGTGTGTGTGTGTGTGTGTGTGTGTGTGTGTGTGTGTGTGTGTGTGTGTGTGTGTGTGTGTGTGTCTGACTGAGTGTGTGTGTGTGTGTGTGTGTGTGTGTGTGTGTGTGTGTGTGTGTGTGTGTGTGTGTCTGACTGAGTGTGTGTGTGTGTGTGTGTGTGTGTGTGTGTGTGTGTGTGTGTGTGTGTGTGTGTGTGTGTATATATATACACGAGTGACATACTCGCCATTGTCTTTCTTTCTAACTGACAGGATGCAGACAGAGTACGTGTGGGTGTGAGCAAACAGGTGCCTTTGTATGTTGTTTGAAAGGTATTTTTTACATACCTCTCACCTTCTTAATGCAAGACATCTGGACAAACCTAATAATAATGGAGGAACAAAGGTATGAAAATGGGGGGCAGATTTTAAACATCGCTCTTAGAACATTGCTAAAAAGCAGGATTTGAGTTACTATGCATTTTTGAAGGATGTGAATTCTTAAACTTTAATGCCTTCTATTATTTAGTTTCTTCAAAATAATTGTAGTGGGACAAAGGCCAAAAATGAGGACAGATTTTAAATACTGTTCTTATAATCATTGAAAGTTGCTTGAATAACAGGTTTTGTGTTAGCATGCATTTCCTGAAGGACAGAAAATCTGAAACTCAAATGTCTATTGTTTAGTTTGTGACTTTGATCAATAATGGTGTTGGGACAAGACCAAAAAATGGGGACAGACTTTAAATATTGTCACTAGAACAACAGTCAGGTTTTGTGTTAGCATACATTTAATGAAGGATAAGAAGTGTGAAACTGAAATGTCAGTTATTATTTAGTTACTTCACAATAATTGCGGTCAGACAACAGCCAAAAATAGAAACAGATTTTAAATATTACCCTTATAAAATCAGAATGCAACAGCCTGCTAGAATAACAGGTTTTGTTTTGGCATGCATTTTCTGTAGGATAGAACATATCTGTCATAGTTTCATAGTTTCATAGTTTGGTACTAGGCTATCTGCCCTGGGGCATTTATAAGCCTAGCCATAGTGATATGGCTTTCGCCACCCCATGTAATGGTACAAAAGTGTACAGTATAGATTTAGAATACTGTGCCTCTGTCTAGTAGTGACACAGTGAAGACCCCCTTACATAATAGAATTAGTTTACTGTGCCTCTGTCTAGTAGTGACACAGAGATGACCCCTGGGGTAAATCTGCAATCTCCCATCCACTTGTCAAGATTTCTCTTGAAGAGAGTCAGTGAGGGGCTCTGCCTAACATGAACTGGGATTCTGTTCCAGAGTATGGGACGCCTCTGAGTTATGAATCTGTCCCTCAAGCATGTCCTATTCATATTTGTGCTGAGGTTTAAATCTTTAGCTCTCGTGGTTCTGATGGATTTGGATTTTTTGAGGTGGAGCATGTCCATCAATTCCTGATTGGACATGACCTTGTACGTCCGGCACAGATCACCTCTGAGCAGACGGTATGCTACTGAATAGAGCTGGAGTTTCTTTAGTCTGGCAGCATATGACATATGTTGGAGACCCTTGATCCTCTTGGTGAGGTACTTTTGGGGTCTCTCTAGCTGTTGCAAGTGCCGGGTGAGGTACATACCAAATGGGGCATTGTACTCAATCATGGGCCTGATAAGGGAGGAGTATAGGGGTACAATGACCTCCTTTGATCTGGATGTGAATCCCTTCATGATAAGGTGTGCAAGGTAGAAAGTCTTTCTAACCACTTTGGCAACGTGGGTGTCAAATGAGAGGTCACTATCGACTTGGGTCCCCAGGTCTCTGATTACTTTTTTCATACTCAGTGGGTTACTGTCTATGTGATAATTTGTGGGTACTTTGTTTTTCCCAAAGGGGATGACTATACATTTTTTGGCATTTAGTTTAAGGCCATGACTCCGGCACCAGTTGTCCGTTTCAGTGAGGCCTTTCTGTAGGATGTATGTGTCAGCTGGTGTATCGACTATGGCACCTAGTTTGCAGTCATCTGCGAACTTTGTCAGCCACAACCCTCCCATGTTTGCTTTCACATCTGAGAAATAAATGCCGAGCAAGAGGGGTCCCAGGACAGAGCCCTGTGGGACATCACCTGTGACTGGCTTTGAGTCTGACATGGCTCCAGCGATTTTGACTTCATGGGTTCTATCCTTTAGCCAGTTTGCCACCCATCTTGTGACATATGGATTTACATTTAAGCTGTTGAGCTTGTCTATGATGCCAGAGTGGGGTATTGTGTCGAAAGCTTTAGCCAAGTCCAGGTAGGCTGTATGGACTGCTTTGCCCTCGTCAATGGCTCTAGTGACTGCTTCGAAAAAGTCAGCCAGATTCAAAAGGCAGGATCTGCCCTTTACAAAGCCGAACTGGGTGAAATCAAGTGTCTGTAAGTCCCCAATGTCTCTGTTTATGAGTTCCATAATGATTCTTTCCATAGCTTTGCAGACCAGGCTGGTTATGTTTATGGGGGGTAGTTACCAGGGTCTGTAGAGGTGCCTCCTTTGTGGAGTGGGACTACTGTTGCTGTACGCCAGTGTTCAGATACATATCTTGTAGTAAGGCTAAGGTTAAATAGCATTTTTACGTGCGGGTTTAGCTCCTCTTGGAGTTTACGTAGCACGCAACCCGGGATACCGTCAGGTCCCATTGATGCTGTGTTTTTAGCTTTGCTGAGAGCGGTTCTCACCTGGACATCTGAGATGACAGGGAGGTTACATTCAGCTGGGATAAGTATTTCTTCTTTTAGGGGTGAGGGAGGGGACAAATTTGCACTGAACCTGTCTGCCAGAATGTTGGCAATATCTGTGGGTTCAGTGTATTTTTTGTCATTGTGAACTAACTCTGAACATATCTGAGAGTTTCCGCCCAGGTTTCTAACATAGCTGAAGAAGGCCTTGTAGTTATCTTTAGTGTCCATAGCGATTTTTCTCTCAAAGTTGGCCTTGGATGTTTTTATGAGAGAATGTAGCTTTCTACTAGTGCTGATCAGAGATGCCTTCTCTTTATGGGATTTTGCTCTGTCGTGCAGTAGCTTCCTTCTTTTGTTATACAATTTGTTTATGGCTGGGGTCCACCAGACAGGACACCTGCCCTTGGTGGAGAGTGTCTTGGTTTTGTTTGGGATTGCATGATCCATGCATTCTTGGAGATGTCCGTAGAAAGCATTTGTGAAGGATTCTGCATTGTGGGATGTGGTTTCCACTGGCCCAGTGGGCTTAAAGGATACCATCTCAGTTTTAAGAAGTGTAAAGTCGGCTTTTGAGAAGTTTTTCACTGTAGTCTTTTGTGTTGGGTGTGGAGGTGGGATATGTATATCCAGGGTGATTAGTTTGTGGTCAGATCTCACTAGTGAGGGGTATACTTCTGGTGTGGAGCACTTTGTCCCCATGTTTGTGATGATCAGGTCTAGTATATTATCTCCCCTTGTGGGAGAGGTGACTAACTGTTCCATTGCATTTGAATTTATGAATTCCAGGAACCTTTGGGCTAGGGTATTTGGGCTAGAATAATGCACCCAGTCTATGTTAGGGTAGTTGAAGTCTCCCAATATGATGGTGTTTGGTGAGACATTCATATCCTCCAATGTCTTCAGGAAGGCTGAGTGGGGTTCCTGAGATTGGGAGGGTGGTCTGTAACATGCTACCAGTTGTATAGCAGTTTTGCCTATGGTTAGTTGCACCTTGATGGTCTCTGATGCTTCATGTGTTGCCACTAACCTGGAGGTGTGGGTGTCCTTGATGAATATGGACACTCCCCCTCCCTTTTTGGTTTGGCCCGAGTTTTGGGGCCGAAAAGCATGATACGAGGTATAGCCTGGTAGCACTGGGGTGGTCTAAGGAGCCTTGAACCAGGTTTCAGTTACTGCACAGACATCGATGTTCTCCATACTGAGGAGTGCTTCGAGAGCCTGCATGATGAGATTTAGACTTCTGGCATTGAGCAGCATTACCCTTAATTTTTTTCCATTTTTGTTTTCTAAGGAGGTGGGTTTGTCTTTTGAGCCTTGCCTAAAAAAAGGCACTATGGGGGAGGCAAGAGCCTTAGCCAATATCCGGAAGCCCAGTGGTGACAGATGCAAGCCGTCCCTTGTGAAGCAGCGTGGCTTGTCCAGCATGTCATCTCAAGCAGACAGACATTGGATCCCCCTATAATGACACCAGAATTTGAGCCAATTATTAAAGCTGATCATCTTGTCTTTGTATTGTGGCATCATTCTTGGTGAGTACAAGATGCTGCTCAGGGTCAGGGTCATACCAGCCTGGGCTACATAATCAGAGAGCTCCTCTATGTCTCTTTTCATGTAGTCCAGGGAGGTACGTCTCAGGTCATTCATGCCGGCATGGACAATGACGGAGTCATATTTGTACTTGCTTTGGAGTGACCTGAGTGCCTGTGTTATGTGGCGGATCCTAGCTTCTGATAAGCAGCTCACCATTACCCTCTCCTTGTTCAGCCTGGTAAGCGGAACGTCAGTGTGTCTGACTATAGAGTCACCTATTACTAGTGTATCAGGCATGGTGTTTGGCCTTAAGGGCTGTGATGGTTTGACACACTGATTTATCAAAGTATGTTTTGCATGTGTTATGTTTTGAGGTGGTGGATTTTTGGGTGTCTGCTTTGGGAGCCTCTGTTGTTTTGGTAAGTTTTTTGTTAGAGCCTCCGTGTATGTCTTTGTGTTATTATGTGTTTGGTTTGCAGTTGTGGTAGGTCTATGTGGGACTGGGTTTGGTGTGTGTGTGGTTACCTTCTCCTCCTGTCTGGTCTTGCCAGTCCTGAGTTCAGAGAGTTCAGCCTCCAGTTTGGCTATATAGTTGCATCTCTCACATGTATTTGTGTTTGTTGGGAGGAGGAGAGGGTTGTCTGTGTACATGAGACAATTGTAGCATTGTCTCAAGATTCCCAGATTAACCAGCTGAACCGGAGAGGATGCTAGTAATCTAGCACTCAACATGCTAGAATATTATAAGATAGTGCTGTGCCTTTAAGGGAAGTGGGTACTCACAGGGAAGGTGGGTGGATGTAGTGCTTACTTTAGTTAGCGAGTGCTTACTTAGAAGAGAGGTTATGAGAACAAGTGCTAGGCTTATAATAAAGTGATTAGACTGATTATTATAAGAGTAGAGCTTTCTTAAGGGAAAATTTGAAGAGCAGACTTGGCAGAGCCAGAAAAAGTTTAACCTTGTTTAACCAGTGCTGCGCTATGTGCACAAACGTGCAAAGCCGTGCAAACATGGATTTTAAACAGGGAACTTCAAAAGAGCTAGAAATGGTCCAAAACAACCAATTACTACAAGCTCTTGTGCTGAGGTCACTCCTTCAGGGACAGATAGGCTGCTCAAGGCTCCCCACTCCCACTGGAGAGCAAAGAAACTTCCTTCTATCCAGGTAAGGCAATGGACAACACAGGAACTACACCACAGCCCAGAATACAGCAAAGCTTGTATACTGGTCTAAACTAGTCGAGGAGAGGCGGGAAAACAAGGATATGTTTTTGGTTTTTTTTGTTTTTGAGATAGAAAGCACACAGAAAAGCAGGAAAACGTAATAAATCAGTAACACAGGCTACCTCACTTTAGTGGGCAGCCTCAACAGTTAAATTTAACAAACAAACAAACAACTTTCGACCAATTTTCGACTAAATGAAACTTTAAGTGCAGATAATATATAATGCAACAAACAGTTAAAAAAACAGTTTAAGCTTGTTCAAGGTAAGCAAGAGAAGGTATGCCAGGTAAAAAAACAGCAAAAAATACTTAAATCAGGAATGTAGTCGCTTTTCTCAGTTCTCTGCTGCTAGGACCACTCTGCAGGACTACAAGGAGCTGTTGCTGAGTAGTATAGCCAGAAAAAAATGCTCAGAGGCGGATTTTAAACAGGGAACTTCAAAAGAGCTAGAAATGGTCTAAAACAAGCAATTACTACAAGCTCTTGTGCTGAGGTCACTCCTTCAAGGACAGATAGGCTGCTCAAGGCTCCCCACTCCCACTGGTGAGCAAAGAAAATCCTTCTATCCAGGTAAGGCAATGGACAACACAGGAACTACACCACAGACCAGAATACAGCAAAGCCTGTATACTGGTATAAACTAGTCAAGGAGAGGCGGGAAAACAAGGATATTTTTTTGTTTTTTTTTTGTTTTTGAGATAGAAAGCACACAGAAAAGCAGGAAACAGTAATAAATCAGTTACACAGGCTAGCTCACTTTAGTGGGCAGCCTCAACAGTTAAATTTAACAAACAAACAAACAACTTTCGACCAATTTTCGACTAAATGAAACTTTAAGTGCAGATGATATATAATGCAACAAACAGTTAAAAAAACAGTTTAAGCTTGTTCAAGGTAAGCAAGAGAAGGTATTTCAGGTAAAAAAACAGCAAAAATACTTAAATCAGGAAAGTAGTCACTTTTCTCAGTTCTTTGCTGCTAGGACCACTCTGCAGGACCACAAGGAGCTGTTGCTGAGTAGTATAGCCAGAAAAAAAATGCTCAGAGGCAGATTTTAAACAGGGAACTTCAAAAGAGCTAGAAATGGTCCAAAACAACCAATTACTACAAGCTCTTGTGCTGAGGTCACTCCTTCAGGGACAGATAGGCTGCTCAAGGCTCCCCACTCCCACTGGTGAGCAAAGAAACTTCCTTCTATCCAGGTAAGGCAATGGACAACACAGGAACTACACCACAGACCAGAATACAGCAAAGCCTGTATACTGGTCTAAACTAGTCGAGGAGAGGCAGGAAAACAAGGATAATTTTTTTTTTTTTTTTTGAGATAGAAAGCACACAGAAAAGCAGGAAACAGTAATAAATCAGTTACACAGGCTAGCACACTTTAATGGGCAGCCTCAACAGTTAAATTTAACAAACCAAACAAACAACTTTCGACCAATTTTCGACTAAATGAAACTTTAAGTGCAGATAATATATAATGCAACAAACAGTTAAAAAAACAGTTTAAGCTTGTTCAAGGTAAGCAAGAAAAGGTATTTCAGGTAAAAAACAGCAAAAAATACTTAAATCAGGAAAGTAGTCACTTTTCTCAGTTCTCTGCTGCTAGGACCACTCTGCAGGACCACGAGGAGCTGTTGCTGATTAGTATAGCCAGGAAAAAAATGCGCAGAGGTGGATTTTAAACAGGGAACTTCAAAAGAGCTAGAAATGGTCCAAAACAACCAATTACTACAAGCTCTTGTGCTGAGGTCACTCCTTCAGGGACAGATAGGCTGCTCAAGGCTCCCCACTCCCACTGGTGAGCAAAGAAACTTTCTTCTATCCAGGTAAGGCAATGGACAACACAGGAACTACACCACAGCCCAGAATACAGCAAAGCCTGTATACTGGTCTAAACTAGTCGAGGAGAGGCGGGAAAACAAGGATATATATATATATTTTTTTGTTTTTGAGATAGAAAGCACACAGAAAAGCAGGAAACAGTAATAAATCAGTTACACAGGCTAGCTCACTTTAGTGGGCAGCCTCAACAGTTAAATTTAACAAACAAACAAACAACTTTCGACCAATTTTCGACTAAATGAAACTTTAAGTGCAGATAATATATAATGCAACAAACAGTTAAAAAAACAGTTTAAGCTTGTTCAAGGTAAGCAAGAGAACGTATTTCAGGTAAAAAACAGCAAAAATACTTAAATCAGGAAAGTAGTCGCTTTTCTCAGTTCTCTGCTGCTAGGACCACTCTGCAGGACCATGAGGAGCTGTTGCTGAGTAGTCATTACTTTGTGACTTCAATCACCAGTGCTTTTCCAGAAAACCACAAATTGTATGAGCAGCCGACAAAAAACTTGAGGCAAGAATCTGGACATTTTATAGAACTCTGGACAATTGAAAGGTATGGTTGGCTAACTGGACTGGTGGCTAACTGAACCAGTGGATGTGTCATATTAAAATGTAATGGAAATCACGGTAGTAGTCTGGCTTATTGGCATAACGTTTTTGTTTTTTTGTTTTTTTTTACACAACTACATTTTTGGAGAAACAGGTGATGAAGAATTGCATTTAACATAGAAAAAAATGACTAGAAAGAAATTAAGAATTATAATATAGACTTCTTCTTTACTTCATTTATGTAATTTTCTCATCTGTCTCTGTTTACCAGGAAAGTCCAGTGGGCTAAAACCCTTACTCAATGGAGTCCCAGGAAGAAAAGTTCCACATTTAATACCAGTTTTGACATATACATAGCATACAGTTACATGATATTAGAAGGGATACAAAATAAAGGATAGGGGACGTACATAAGAGAAAAAACTTTACAAGAGCTTACATAAACATCATTTAGAAACCGAGCGTGTATATAGTTTGCATAAGCATATACTCAGCACTAAACATTTATTAGAAATAGGCACAGGGTTGTATACTCAGAAAAAATGTATATTAATCTGCATTCTCTTATTCTGTCAATCATTGTAGTTAACACAGTACCAGTATTTTAAGTGTTCCTGAATTATCCCTGTTTGATTATTATTTCTGGATTTGTTTACCTATAAGTAAACCCAGACCCAAATCTGGTTATCATTTGTGTGGTGGACAGGCCTAGTGTGTCATTGACAGGACAGGAATGGAGGTGGACTGGTGTGTCATGGACAGGACAGGACTGGACTGGAGGTGGACTGGTGTGTCATGGACAGGACAGGACAGGACTGGAGGAGGACTGGTGTGTTATGGACAGGACAGGACTGGTGGTGGACTGGTGTCATGGACAGGACTGTAGGTGGACTGTTATGTCAAATTAAAATGCAATGCATAAATGAGGTTTGGATTTGCACACAACCAAATTACCTTCTTGGGAGAAACTGATGGTGAATTGCACTTAATAAATAATTACAATAATTAGAATTATAATAGGCTTCTTTACTTTAGAAAAATGTATATTAATTCACATTCTCTTAGTTTGTCAAACACTCAAGGTGAAGGTACTGATATTTTAAGTGTCTGATGTGAAGTAACATTTATATATTTTCTGGCATTGCTCTCTGTTTCTCATCGGTCCTGAAACTGCTTCCCCCCAATTCCTGTGGTGGAGTTTATAACACTGGTATAACAGCTTTTGTGTTATCTAATTGCTTCAAGGCTTGTTGATTTAAATATAGTTTCTGTTTATAAATTCTTACATACACTGTTGGAAACTCCTGGTGTTCTGGCTAAAGTGCAATTCTCAAACAATCTGGAAATATATCGCTGATTGATAAGTATATTTCTTGACATTTTAACCTTTAACCTTTTCAAAGTTCTGCACTGTCTTAATTTTGCCTGACTGAATTATTATATATATTTTCTGGCATTGTTTTCTGTTTCTCATCTGTCCTGAAACCGTTTTTCCCTCCCTGCCACCCTATTATTTTGGTGTTGTTATAGTTGGTGGCTTTGCAGTTGCCCACCCCTACTGTAAATTTGATCTGGGACACCCCTCCCAGTCTAGTGTTCACTCTACTTAATACATTAAGAACATTTGAGAAGGCCAATCTGCTTAGTTTCTTATCCTTAAATTATCTTCTGCTCCTCCTTCCTCTCTCCTTTCACTTTACTAAAAAAATGCACTTTAATCATCTGCTTTTACTGTATTTGTGTTTCTTCATAGATTATTACTTTGTTTTGTTTTTGCCTCTTCTTAAAAGTACTCAGTTGTATTTATTCTGCTGCATTTATTAGTGCTTGGTAGTAGCCTGATTAAATTGTAACTGTTATTCTAAGCCTTTTGGTTTAAGCACTGGGGCTTCAGACCAATTGTTTTACATTAAGAAGGTTTGTGGTCTGCCCTGTTGTGGCAGGACAGGTAGCTTACACCCTTCTAAGTTGGGAATTGCTGACTGAAGGCTCAGTGTCTGTTATTCTAAAAGTGTATTAGTTCTGGGTTAAGCAATTAGGCTTCAGACCAGTTATTTTACATTAAGAAGGTGTGGTCTGCACTCTTGTGGGAGGAGAGGGTAGATTCTGCCCTTCTGAGCTGGGAATTTCTGATTAAAGGCTTATTGTGCCTGCTTATTTGAACTGTTTCTTTCTGAAATTGGTATGCCTTGCTTGCTATAGCATAGACTAGATTCACGCCTGCTGAATCTAGCTTTGTTTGTATAACTTGAGCACTAATCCAGGCCATCTTTTTTGGAGAAGGTTCCACTGCACCCTAGTGGCAGGAGTGTGCAGCTAGAACTTGTCTGATTGAAGACTGCTAGAACGGGGCTCAGTTTTGAGCTTTTTATTGCTTAATTGGTTAATTTGTTTAAATCAGTTTGCTCGTTTGCTACTGTTATATTAAAAAAATACAATTCATGCATCGCCGAAGTGTTAAACTATTCCCAGCGCCATAAGGTCTGCTCTTCAGATTTTCCCTTAGAACTAGTCAGTTTTTTTAGTTTTAGCACTCAAATCTGTTTCTTTGTGCTCAGCATTTGTTCAGAACTCATTGTAAGCACTAAATAAGCTACAAATTACTACAGCACTCAACTTTCCTCACTTGTCTAGAGGAAAACAGTTTTTAGTACTTAATAATTAAGCACCTATCCAGGCATGTCTAAGGGTCATCTCCCGGTGTTTTCTCCTGTCTACCTGATGAATCTGGGCATCTTGGGGCAATGCAGCAATTGCCTCATGTACACAGGCAACCCTCTCCTCCTATCACCCAACACTACAACCTGTGAGAGATGCACTTATATAGCCAAACTGGAAGCAAAGCTCTCTTCACCCAAGACTGGACTAGACTGTCAAGAGGAGAAGGTAAAAACTTGCACCACACCACACACATCACATAGTGCCTCAAAACCAACACCACCAAAGCACACACATATAATCACAAAACACACAGCTAAATCTGCTCAAGCAACAGAGACCTGCAAAGCAGAAACACAAGCATCCTCCACCCCCCAACACAACCCAAATGACACATAGCCAACAAATGCAGTGTGCCACTCAACCATAGCCCACAAGGCATAACAACGTACCCAACACTGTAGTCATAGGTGACTCTAGAGTCAGGCACACTGAGGCTAAACAAGGAGAAAGTTACTGTCAGGTGCCAGGATCTGCCACATAATGCACTTACTCAGTTCACTCCACAACAAATACAAATATGACTGTCATTGTCCATGTTGGTGTGAATGACCTGGGCTACATGAAAAGAGACATGGAGGAGCTCGCCGATCTTGTAGCCCAGGCAGGTATGACCTTAGCCCTGAGTAGCATCCTGCCATCACCCAGAATAATACAACAGTACAAGGACAAAATGATTGACTTCAACAATTGGCTAAGCTTCTGGTATCATTCTAAGGGGATCCAGTATCCGTCTGCCTGGGATGACATGATCAACAGATCACAATGCTTTGCCAGAGATGGCCTGCACCTGTCACCCTTGGGATTCAGATACTGGCTAAGGCTCTTGCTACCCCTATAATGCCTTTTTAGGCAAGGTTCAAATGACAAATTCACCACTGTAACAGGTAAAAACAAGCAAAATCTGAGGGTAATGCGACTCAATGCTAGAGGTCTAAACCTCAAAATGCACTCACTTGAGGCACATCTTAAAATGGAGAACATCAACATCTGTGCCATGACAGAGACCTGGTTCAAGGCTACAGAGAGCACCCCTGCATTACCAGGCTATAATTCATACCACACCTTTCGGCCACCTAAACTGGACCAAAACACTAAAGGTGGAGGCATGTCCATATTCATTAAGGATATACACACCTCCAGGCTAGTTGCTCAGCATAATGCATCCAAGATTATCCAAGTGCAACTAACTCTGGGCAAGACCGCAATCCAAATTGAAGCTTGCTACAAATCCCACACCATGTCCAAGGATTCCCACTCCTCATTTCTTGATACACTGGAAAATATTAGGGTACAACCCAACACCCTAATAATGGGCAATTTCAACTACCCCTCCATTAGCTGGGAAAAGTACTCATGCACCAACTCTTTTGCTCAACCTTTTCTGGAATTCATAAATTCCAGTGGCTTAGATCAACTTATTCACACCCCCCACCAGGGGCAGCAATATCCTAGACCTGGTCATTACCAACATGGCGATCAGTGTTTTACACCAGAGATCAATTCCTCATTGGTCTGATCTGACCACAAGCTAATGACCTTAGACATCCACATCCCACCACCCATTAGGGAAACCACCACAAAAAAATTCTCCAAAGCCAACTTTATGCTTCTTAAGACAGAAGTGGCAAACTTCATGACACCCATGCAGACAGACAATAGAGGTACGACTGTTGAATCCTACACAAATGCAATTTGCAAGCACTTACACAAGTGCATGGATCATGCTATCCCTAACAGAACCAAGATGCTATCCTCCAAACAAAGGAAGCCAATCTGGTGGTCCACTGCCATAAACTAACTCTACAACACAAGAAAGAAATTGTTGTGAAAAAGAGTAAAATCACATGATTGGACGAACTCCCTGGACAGCCTCAGTAAGAAGCTGAGATCGCTCATAAAATCCTCCAAAGCTAGTTACAAAAACAATATCGCCACTGATTATGAAGACAACCACAACGCATTCTATAGCTATGTGAAGAATCTCAATGGCAACACTCAGATCTGCTCTGAGTTATAGCACAATGGCACTAAATATACAGAACCAACTGATATTGCCAACATCCTGGCAGATAGGTTCAGTGCTAACTTTACCCCTCCTCTCACCCCCTAAAGGGCCCATCTCTATACTGGAAGAATGCAAAGTTCCTGTAATTATGGTTGCACATGTAAAAAACACACTCTCCAAAGCCAAGAGCGCAGCATCCGTGGGACATGACAACATCCCAGGCTTCGTTCTACATGAACTACAGAACATACTGGCACCTCACCTAAGTACCATGTTCAGTCATAGCCTCACCTCAGGCTTTGTGCCCACTGAATGGCGCACAGCGATGGTTATCCCACTCCACAAAGGAGGAGCCACCACGGACCCCGGGAACTACTGCCTCATTAGCCTGATAAGCCTGATCTGCAAGGCCATGGAATGTATCATCATGGAACTTATAAACAAATACATTGGTAGTCTCCAAACTCTGGACCCCACCCAGTTCAGGTTTGTAAAAGGCAGATCATGTGACTTTTTTGAAGCAGTCACCAAAGTCGTAGATGAGGGTAAGGTGGTTCACACAGCTATAGGATCTTGCCACAGCTTTCAACACCATCCCCCACTCTGGAATTATAGATAAACTCACTAGACTAGGTATAAATCCCTATGTCACTAGATGGGTTGCCAACCGGCTCACAGACAGAACCCACACTGTGAAAGTAGCAGACTCCAAATCCGACTTCAGACCAGTGACAAGTGGACTACCACAGGGTTCAGTCCTGGGTTCTCTCCGGTTTGGTATGTATTTCTCTGAAGTACAGGCTAACTTAGAAGGTCTTTGACTAACAAAGTTCGCAGTTGACTGCAAAGTAGTAGCCATAATCGAAACTCCTAACGATGTGGACATCCTACAAGAGGGCCTCACTGAGACAGATGCCTGGTGTCAAAGCCATGGCCTCAAGCCCAATGCCAAAAAGTGCATTGTCATCCCCTTTGGCAAAAACTCTGTACCCATGGACTACCACATAGGCATTAGTCTACTTAACACCAAAAGTATGATAAGAGACCTTGGGACACAGGTGGACAGTAGTCTTTCCTTTGATAATCACATAGCCGCAGTAGTCAGGAAATCCTTCTATGTGGCACACCTCATCATAAAAGGTTTCTCATCCAGGAAAAAAGAGGTCATTGTTCCCTCTAGTCATCACTCATTAGACCCATTATAGAGTACAATGGCCTTTATGGTATGTACCTCACAAGACATCTACAACAACTGGAAAGGCCACAGAAATACCTCACAAAGAGGATTACTGGCCTCAAACAGATGTTCTATGCAGACTGTTTAAAAAAACTCCAGCTTTACTCCATTGCATATTGCCTACTCAGAGGCGATGTCTGCCTAACATACAAAGCTATGTCAAACCCAGAGCTGTTGGACATGCTCCACAAAAAGAAATCCCAATCCCTCGAAGCTAATTGCTCTAGAGACCTAAACCTTGTCTCCACAATAAACAGAACATGCTGGAGGGATAGATTCCTGTCCCAGAGACGTCCCATTCTCTGGAACAAACTACCTATCTATATCAAACAAAGCTCATTAGCACTCTTCAAGAAAAATCTTGATGATTGGATGGGAAATAGGAAATTCACCCCATGGATCACTTCTGTGGCTCTGATAAAGAGGGGCACAGAAAACGAATTTTCTTGGGTGGCGAAGTACCTTCCTATGAACCTATGAACTGATTTGTAATGAATGGCACACAAAATTGTGGACTATTCTCCTGACATTGGTACCAATACTGGTTATTGATATTCTCCTGCCATTGATACCAATGCTAGTTATTGATGTTCTCCTGACATTGGTACCAATACTGGTTACTGATATTCTCCTGCCATTGATACCAATACTGGTTATTGATATTCTCCTGTCATTGATACCAATACTGGTTATTGATATGCTCCTGCCATTGATACCAGTACTGGTTATTGATGTTGCTATATTTTGCAGATAGGGACTTTATTGGCTGTTTTATTGGGGGAGGGGTTACATATGACTCCTAAATTAATTGAGTCTGTTTTTATCTATTAGCTGATGGACTTTCAATTATGGGGGTGGGTGGGTAAATGATTTTTAATTCATCATGGCTGCTTTTATCTATCTATCTATCTATCTATCTATCTATCTATCTATCTATCTATCTATCTATCTATCTCTATTATTATTATTAGGTGAATGAATGAATGAATGAAAGAATGAATGAATGAATGAATGAATGAATGAATGAATGAATGAATGAATGAATGCTATTTCCTTAAGGATTTCTGAGCATGGTTTGGTTGAATGATCATTGTATAGTTGATTTGCTCTAATATGTCAGTTATTTTCCTTTTGCATTGGTTTCTTCCTGTAGAGTTTTTCCTCTGATGGCTTGTTCAACAGTACTTCTACATATAGTGGGGGATCATTGGGATGGGGGACAGTAAATTTTGAATAAGAATACCACAAATCTTCTTCACATGGAGAGAAGGACTTTCATGGAATTCCATGCATGCATAAAATCCTTATGGCATTCATTGCTCGGTTGTTTATCAATAATGTACATTACAAACATTGCATCTAAATGGCCGGTCCAGTCCAGATTCTAGCTTCACAGATAGTTCTGTTTGTGTGTTAAAATACACTGCATACTTTCATTGGCTGAAAATGTGACCTTTTCAACTTGTATTTAATGTTGAAACATCAAAGTCATTGTTTTCTTGTCATTTAGATGCTTAAATCGTATTATACTTTAGAAGTGATAAAAGGGCAGACAACCAGTTAGCAGGCTGCAGGCTGTACTGAATATGTTACTGTAGCCTACACTGCCTATGACTGCTCTGGGTTAATATTTTAGAAATGTAATAGAGTGGCGTGAGAAGTTAATATTGTCAGAACACTCTCAGTAAGTCATCATTCATGTACTTCCCTAAGTAACCTGCTTTTGGGGTCATGGGGACTCATAGCACAGCAACAACTTTGGGGGGGTTGCACGATATCAGCAATGCACACCTCTGAACACCTGCCCTCATTGCTCACATATGCCATACATTGTTACTTTTTGTACTAAGCATTAGGCAAGCTATTATGGTATAATGTTTTATGCTGTTGCTGGCATTCAGACTGTACCTGCAAATAGACATGGATTGTTCTGAATTTGAACTGGTAAATTGACATTTTAAGCTAATATCTGGATAAGGTGCATTCATGTTCATTTGCTGTATTTTATTTGGATGTAACATCTGAACTTGAGATTTTTCTGCACATAAAATGGAGACCCTGGCTGCAGACATAGACATTATAAAATACTTAGTCTTTGCATTCTCTGTTTAAGTACTCTATTGTTGCACAGTAGCATCTTTCATAACAATGGGAAATGACATTTCAGTAAGCACAGACTCTCTGACAAAGATACATAAGTTCATAGGTGTGTACCAGTCTAATGGCCATGGGGCCTTTGCAAGCCTAGCCATAGGATTTCCCTGGCATCGTGCCACCCGACCTTAGTTCCTAGTGACTCTGTCAAGCAGAGTCACTGGAGTTATCCGTGGGGTGAATTTTCCATTTCCCATCCACTTATCAAGATTTCTCTTGAAGAGGGTCAGCAAGATGCTCTACTTGACATGTATGGGAAGTCTATTCCATAGCATAGGCAGTCTCTGGGTTATGAACCTGTCTTTCCAGTATGTTCTGTTGATTCTGGTAATGAGGTTGATGTATCTGGAGTGTGTGGTGCTGGGGGATTGAAATTTCTTTAGATGTAGCATTTCTAACAGATCTGGGTCAGACATGGCTTTGTAAGTCAAGCAGAGATTGTCTCTAAGTAGGCGATATGAGACAGAGAATAGTTGGAGTTTTTTGAGTCTGTCCATTTAGGCAACTGTTTAAGGCCTAGGATCCTCTTTGTGAGGTACTTTTGTGGCCTCTCTAGCTGTTGCAGATGTCTAGTGAGGTACATGCCAAATGGGGCATTGTACTCAATGATTGGCCTAATGAGGGAAGAGTAGAGGGAGACAATTACCTCTTTCTTCCCGGATGCAAAACCCTTAGTAATGAGGTGTGCCACATAGAAGGACTTTCTGACCACAGTGGCAATGTGGTGATCAAAAGAGAGCTTGCTGTTAACCTGTGTTCCCAAATCTCTTATAATGCCTTCTGTGTTCAGTGGACTATCGTGGATGTGGTAATTCATGGGAACTGGGTTTTCTCAAAGGGGATGACGACACATATTTTGGCATTGAGTTAAGGTCATGGTTCTGACACCAGTCATTGGTCTCAGTGAGACCATTCTGTAGGATATCAACATCACTTGGGGAGTTAATAATAGCTCCCAACTTGCAATCATCTGTGAACTTTGTCAGCCAGAGTCCCTTTATGTTGGCCTGGACTTCAGAGAAGTAGATACCAAACAGGAGGGGACCCAGGACCAAACCCTGTGGGACTCCACTTATGACTAGTCAGCAGTCTGAATTGGAGTCAGCTACTTTCACACTGGAGGTTCTATCTGTGAGCCAGATTGCAACCCATCTAGTAATATAGGGGTTGATGCCTAGCTTAGTGAGTTTTTTCTATGATTCCTGAGTGGGTAATGGTATCAAAGGCCTTGGCCAGATCAAGATAGGCTGAATGAGCTACCTTGCCTTCATCCACAGCTCTGGTGACTGACTCAAAGAAGTCGACTAAGTTGAGCAGGCATGACCTACCTTTCACAAAACCAAACTGTGTGGGATCCAGAGTTTGGAGATTCCCTATATCCTTGTTTATTAGGGCCATGATAATGCATTCCATAGCTTTGCATGTCAAGCTCATCAGGCTAATGGAGTGATAGTTTCCAGAGTCTGTAGTTGCTCCTCCTGAGGGGAATGACTGTAGCACTGCACCATTCAGTAGGGACAAAGCCTGAGGTGAGGCTGTGATTGAACAGGACACACAGGTGATGTGTCAGTTCACTCTGTAGGTCATGTAGAACACAGCCAGAGATATTGTCAGGTCCCATAGAAGCTGTATGCTTGGCCTTGGACAGTGCTTCTTTAACCTGTGCAGCAGTAATACTGGGTGCCTGGCAATCTACTGGTATTGTGATTGGTCCTTTGGGGTGGAGTGGTAAAGTTGACACTGAATTTGTCGGCAGGTATATTGGCACTATCTGTTGGCTCGGTATAAGAGGTACCATTGTGCAGAAGCTCAGAGCAAATCTGGGTATTGCCAAGGAGAATCTTTACATAACTATAGAAAGCCTTGTGGTTGTATTTACTATCTGCTGCAATTCTGTTTTCATAGCTAGCTTTAGACGATTTGATGAGGGATCTTAACTTTTTGTTGAGGCTGATAGTTTTTCCAGTCTTGGGACTTCACCTTATTCTGCCTCAGTTTCCTCCTTCTGTTGTAGAGTTTGTTTATGGCAGGGGACCACCCTATTGGCTTCCTTTTTTTGGAGGAGAGTGGCTTGATTCTATTGGGTATGGCAAGATCTTTGCATTTGTGTACGTGTTCATACAGTGCATTGGTGTATGATTCAGCGATCATGCAACTATTCTCCATTTGCATGGGTGCCATGAAGTTAGCCACCTCTGTTTTTAGGAGCCGAAAGTTAGCATTGGAGAAGTTTTCATGGTGGTTACCTTTACAAGGGGGGGGGGGGTGTAGATTTCCAAGTTCTTTAGTTTGTGGTTAGATCTAACCAGTGAGGAGTTGACTATTGGTGTAGAGCAATTGTCGCCCATGTTAGTAAAGACTAGGTCAAGGACATTGCCATCTCTAGTGGGGGAAAGAACAAGCTGGTCCAGGGCATTGGAATTAATGCATTCCAGAAAATGTTGAGTAAGTGTATTGGTACATGGGTAGTTTTCCCAGTTAATGGAGGGGTAGTTGAAGTCGCCTAGTATGAGAGTGTTAGGTTGGACCCTAATATTCTCCATGGTGCTTAGGAATGTGGAGTGTGAATCCTGGGACATAGAACATAGAAGTTCTAACAAATCAGACAAATGTACAGTTACATAACTGGAATATAAAGGGGAAAATAGAGTTAAAGAAGGAGAAGTAGAAGTGCTGGGGTAATTGTTAGGTTAGGGGAGTTAATAGAGACCTGTAAGATCAAAGGTGATTATGTTTAGTCAGTGGGCTTAGAGCACTAGTATTATGGTAAGCTCAATCACAGATTAGGATGACTGAGTTAATCAGATGTATCAGGTATATGGGAGGGAGGTAAAGAAAGTTACTATGTGTTTATAGAAATGTTTTTGACATGTCCTTTAGATGTGTGGCTGCAGTCAAACTGTTTTATTAAGTATTGTTTGCCCTGTGGCCTGAAGACTGGTGGGAGTACTTTGGGTGATCAGTTAAATCAGGAAGAAGTGACTGCCATTGTTTTTGGACTGGTACATCAATCAGAAGGTATAGCAAACATTGAACTGTTTTCTAATTTTACTGTTTCATCTGGCAGGTGGTTTAATGTACCATGGACCTTCTATGGTAATTCAAACCTTCTGCCAAAGGAAAAACTGATGGAAGACTCTGAAAACAGACTTAAATTTTTGGTATCCTTCCAACGCTGTTTATGAACAGAAATTCCTAGTTATTTGCTATTGGTGGGAGGTTTGAAATTTTTTTTTTATTTTGGATTTTTTTTTATTATGAATCAGTGTAGAACCACTGCCAGCCATTTGCGTGGGGCTGTTGTATGATTATCCTCCAGCTGTTGATATAGAATGATTTATATTGATACTCATTTTAAAGCTCTTTTAAAGTCTGTAATGAGTCATAATGAAGTTGTTTGACTTGTGCAGGGCAGGCTAATTTTTGCACAACACCTTGAAACCAATGATTGGCTCCAGCAGTGTTTTAAAATTTCAAGCAGCGAAACTGTGATGTACTCAGTCATGCTTGACTTTTTAGTATGTTAAGGGAAAATTAACTGTACAGTTTCTTAAATTACTAAAGCAATATTATGTCTCATTATGCATCATATGACAGTTAAATGACTTCCACTGAAAATTTGTTAAACTTTCAATAAAGCTTCCTCTTTGGACTTGCTCTTGAGTCTTTGTCTCTTATATTTTTTTCTTTTGGGGGGGCACCAAATAAGTGTCTTGCCCTGGGGTCCAAAAGGCCTAGCTACTCCCTGTACATTAGAGCCCAGTTCTGAGCTCACTTCTCTTCATACTGGTGATGAACAGCATGAGCAATCAGGTCAGACAGGACAGATCAATACAGTTACTTTAGTCCGACAATGTGGAATTGAAAGAGACTCTGAACAGGAACCTCAGGAAATTATGGGGGACTGGAATGCAAAACTGAAAGCATATAGTATGAAACTCAATGGTAGACAAGATGGTATTCATGGTAGCAAATTGGGAAAATGTCACTGAAGACTGAAGGAAAAAGGAAAATAGTAGAACAGGTTAACAGCTTCAGGTATCTAGCAGGTTTGGTTGAGGAGAAGTGAAAGCCAGTGTCAGAGGAGCTGCAGCCAATTAGCACAAAGTGTATAGAATAGTGTGTTACTAAAGAATGCTAAAGAGGCTGAAAAGTAAGGTTAGAAAACAAATGGTGTGAACAGTACTTCTCTATGGCATTGAAACATGGGCAGTAAAGACAGAACAACTGAGGAGGACTGAAGCAATAGAAATGGAGAACCTGAGATGAGTACTAGGGTGCACACTGTTAGATAGATGATGGAATGAACACATCAAAGCTAAAGCCAAAGTAGCAACAAAAGTGAAAAACAGTAGCATAACTAGATGAAGGCAGTGTAACTAGTGTAAAGTGAAGCCAAAGTGGCAACAGTAGCGAGAAACAGAAGCATAACTAGATGAAGGCAGTGTAACTAGGGTAAAGTGAAGCCAAACTAGCAACAGTAGCGAGAAACAGAAGCATAACTAGATGAAGGCAGTGTAACTAGGGTAAAGTGAAGCCAAAGTAGCAACAGTAGCGAGAAACAGAAACATAACTAGATGAAGGCGGTGTAACTAGGGTAAAGTGAAGCCAAAGTAGCAACAGTAGTGAGAAACAGAAGCATAACTAGATGAAGGCAGTGTAACTAGAGTAAAGTGAAAGGGGCAGCTGGCCTGGTCACAAAGTGTTATTCAGTGTGTATTGGCATTTAAATGTCGGTATTGCATTTCTGATCAGAAATGAAGCACTTTAGTGCTCAATTTGTACTATAAACTGTAGCAGCTACTTGCTACAAATGTATTGAACACTTTTCAACAATTTTAAAGTAGAAAAAAACTTTTTTCATGAACTACTGGAGTTCTGTAGCTCTATGTGTGTGAAATGTGTAGCTGCTGCTTGTAACATCTAAATGTAGCAAGCATTTTGCTTCACATTAGAAGGAGAAAGACATTTTTCTCCTAAAGTCCAAGGAGAGGAGTTTTTTTTTTCTCTCCTTTTTTCCTTCAGCTTAAGTTGGGAGGTGAAGTGCAATATCAGTGGAATGGCCCCATGTTTAAAAAATATCTAACTAATCCTATGGCTTAGAATGGTAAATTGTACACATTAGAGTGGTCCATTCATATATGTAGAAAAATAAAAGTTAATTGAATAAAGCAGATTTGAGGGAGACAAGAAGGCAAGAGGAGGCAAGGACACCTACTATAGAAATGACTGGATTATAGAAGAGTAGACTTATGGCAGCCCAGCATGACTGTCATAAAGGTAGAAGAGTGACAGTGAACTGGGAGGGGTGCCTGTAAAATGGGGGGGGGGTGTTGATGATGGTAATGGGCATTTTATGTTCTTGAGTTCTACTAACTTTGCAAACAGCTGTCTTCACATTTCTTCAAGGATGAGTGTAAAACATGCAAATGTGTGGCTGAACAAGGAAAGATTAAAACTACCTGACAGCAGTGGTGTTATGTCTTCATCCGCATTACAGTTGCAAATGCATATCGTAAGAAATAATAAGAGATTTTCAGCTCATGTGCAATTACTCCTACCTTCCGGTACCCGCAACCTGGCTGACAAGGTTTATTGGAAGAATGTACTATAACTTAATAAATACATATTTTTCTATTTCTTCATTAAATGTGAAATCGTGTATTAAATGGCTGGGCAGCATACAAGAAAAAAATATTGGGGCAGAGCCTGGATGGCCAAATGAGAGTCATGAATTTTGAGAGCTCCAAAACTAGTATAATAATATAGGAAAATGTTACTATTTTCAAGTTTAAAATGTCAGAAATCTATAGATACACTACTAAACTACATAAATATCAATTTTGGTGGAGATATACAAACATTTTCCTGTCAAGTAACTTGGAGATATATTGAGTCACTGAATATGAACAACTCCAGGAATTCTCATCCAGATGCAGCTATGAAAATATTTCTGCAGTTGATGACATCTACCTTACAGAAACTATCTTTGAAGATGGATTACTTTAAAAATGACTTAGAAAACCTCAAATTAAATTCTCAAAAACAGACTGATACTCTTAAGGAACTATTACAGCAACACCATACAAATATAAAAAATATAGAGACTTCTCTAATAGACATTGAAGGGTGACTCAAAAAGGAAGAATTCCAAAAAGAATTTCTGCTTAAACAGAATACATGGCTACTTAACAAAATAGATGACTTAGAAAACAGAGAAAGGAGAAACAGCATAAGGATCTTTGGACTGCCTGAAAACACTGAAGGAGAAGACATTATTTCATTCTTAACAACCTGGATTCCTGAATTTTTAGAATTGAAAGAGGGACTTTCATTTGGAATTGAAAGGGTGCATAAAGACTGAGGAAACCTGCTTGTAACTCAACAAATACTCCACCTAGATCCATAGTTATACAATTTTTTTTAATTTCTGGACAAGAAACTAATATTAAAATCTGCTTGGAGAAAATCTTAAAATACAATCAAAGCCTGATAAGGTTTGACAATAATTATTCTTCCAGAATACTAGAACAAAGGAAAAAAAGTCTGGCCAGTAATAAAACTGTTGAAACAAAACAACATTAAAGCACAGCTGGCCTTTCCAGCCAAGATAAAAATACTTTTGCCAATGAGATGAGAATCTTTAATGACTTAGAAGAAGCTACTATATTCATCAAAAACAACAACATACTGTTTATCCCAGAAGAAATGGAATGGATTGCCCCTACTATTAAAAGAATAAAAGAAACAAATCTTTGGACTGATGCTAGAAAAAAGAAACAAAAAAAAAAAACTGATTCCAAGATAGCTGTCCCAAAAATAACTCTTAGAACTACATCTCTCAAAGTATCAACTGATATGGTACATCACTTGTCATCTGTTTTTATTTAAAAAAAGGAGAGTTTCTTAAACAACTGAGGAACAGTAATGATTTATTCAGAATATTCAAAGAGTCCAGTAATTCTTCACAAACAAAGGTAGGTCAAGATGGGTTACTACTTACATTATATATAAGCCAAACAAAGCAACATATAATACAAACATAAAAGTTTCTATTCCCCTACTTGAACTCAATGAATACTTATCTTGTTTTTACTTATAATAATTCAAATAATTAATTAACTAATTCAACAAGGTACCATTCATCAGAGTTCAGACTCAAATGTAACAAATTAACATCATATATAATAGCAGTAACAGAGAGTTTTGAAAAAAAAATGCTGTCATGGAGACTAATGCCTTCTTCAGTTCAAGTATGATTTAGAAATGTCATGTATATTCTGGTTAAATAATAGTAGCAAGCTTTTAGTACAAGTGTCATTATTATTCTAACTATAGTTAATATCAGTTATGGCAGGTATCACAACTACTGGTGTTGTTTGATCAATCCTGATATGGTGTGCGTGGATGCAGCTGTGTCTGGGAGCTTGTACAAATGTCATTATTATTCTGTCTAAACGTAGTTAATATCAGTTATGGCAGGTATCATAGCTTTGAGTGCTGATTAAGCCTGACATGGTGTGTGCAGATGCAGCTGTGTCTGACAGTTGTATGTTGCCGTTTCCATCTCCAGGAAGCTCTGGGTTGCAGCTTGAGATTAAAGTTTACTGATTCTTGTTTATTGGGAAGAGACATTTGGTGTTTTAGCCTGGATGCAGGGGAAGAGGGTGGATAAAACTGTGATTTGAGATATTTTTGCAGAAAATAGTTAGTTTATACACCTGCTGACTGAGAGGTGGAAAGGCTTGAAGAACGTGTTATCTTCTTGTTGTGGCGGCTTGTTGGGAGGTTTTTTTTTTTTTATCTGTTTGCTCTCTGTTCTTTTCCTGGATGTTGCATCACTGAAAGGGAGGGAATTTAGGCTTGAAGTTGCAATGAAGTGAAGCTTTGCTTCAGGTGCATCACGAGCCTCAGGTATACAGTACACAGACACATTAACAGAAACAGATGCTCCCAGGTTGCTATTGTAACAGAGACAGAGTGACAATAATGCTTAATGGCTCTAAGGAGCCTCCGAGATGATTCTTGGCAATATTTTTGGTTTAAAAAAAAAAAATATATATATATATATATATATATATATATATATAAAATAAAAGGGCTGTTTTAAACCACATGTACACATACTGATGGTCTCCCAACTCTTGGTTTTAGTTCATTAAGTTGATTCTTGATTAAAAAAAAAAAAATAAGCACAATTTTATATTTAAAATGTAATTTGGTCCAAACACATTAATGAGTTATTGTGAAAGACTAAGAGCACTTGATCTTGTGCAGAACCCCTTGCAGTGGTCTGGGAGATGATCTTGCTCAGACGTGTTGGGCATAAGGGGATAGCTGATTCTAGGGGTGTTTGGGGTTGCCGGGAAATGCTAGAGGGCCATCAGATTTCCTTTGTGGAAATATCTTTGGGAGTGGAAGGTGTGTTGAGTGGTTCACTGGCAGAGTTACCACTGCATGGAACAGGCTGGTAAAATGGAACAGGACAAATATTGGTTTGGATATTTTAAGAACAGCCTGGAAACACACCACATGAACTAGTGAATGGTATTCTGGTAAAACTGGTTGGGCATTGTTGCACGTGCTTGAAGTGCTGATATGTATGTATGTAAGGATGGAAATATACTTATAACAAATAAGAAACTAGAAGGGTCTCATAATTTAAAGTCTATGGACTGCATAAACATGCTTGGAAGGAGCTAATAATAAGAATAAGCATTACAGCTTGTGTCTCTCAAATAACTAAGCAACAGCCAAAACACACACACACACACACACACACACACACACACACACACACACACACACACACACACACATACACACACACAATAGTTATGTAATGTATAATTTTAGTAAATCTAGACATAAAATATATAATCATCATATAAGATGAAGCAGTCTGCTGAATTTAGATATTAAAGACAGGATTTAATAACGTGGGCTTGTGTATAATAACACTGCAGTCTTAACTTGTCATAAATGACATACACTATGTTGAACATCAAGGGGAAGCATGATGATTTTCTTATATAAGTAAATATGTATAACAAGTCATGTAATTCCTTTAGCTTCAATTGTAGTTTTTGTAACCCATCTTGACCATATATAATAGTTAAGTGGTTACCAAGGTAAATAATGTTTATACATGATGTCAAAATGATAAAGTTGTTCAAGAGAAACAATAGAAGCCTGAACTTGAAATGTCACAGAACATGACAATCATATTCTGAACAAATAGTATTAAATTGACAATAGACACTCAGTTTGATAACATGGGCTTGTGCATAATAACACTACTGTTTTAACTTGTCATTAATGACATATGCTATATTGAACATCAAGGGGAGGCATGATGATTTTCTCATATAAGTAAATGTGCATAACAAGTCATATAATCGCTTTAACTTGAATTGTGGTTTTGTAACCCATCTTGACCGTACATAATACTTAAGCTGTTACCAAGGTAACTAATGTTTTATACATGATATCAAACTGACAAAGTTGTTCAAGGGAAACAATAGAAGCCTGAACTAGGAATGTCACAGACTGTAACAATCGCACTCTGAACAAACAGTATTAAATTGACAAAAATCACTCAGTTTAACCTTTGCTGCTTATACAAAATAGAATGTTGCCATTTAAATCTAAAAACTTTCAGTATATGCCATAAAATGTCAATTTATGAATATGGGAAGGGAACTTGCAATCATTTAATCACAATAAGTGAATTTGTTGTTTTTAACCTATAATTTCACTCATTTTATAATAAGAAATGACAGATATGAAAATCCTTATGTGTAGAAATGGGGGTAAGAGGAATGCACTGATAATTAAAATGCACTAACTTTCATCAATGTTCACATAAAACAAACTTGATGCTTTAAGTAAGTTAGCAACAAACAAAGTGATTACTTAAATGCTGGCAAACAATGAAATATAGCTTCAGATATAGCCAGAAAAATACATTGTATTATAAACATTATGTATAAATATTATTGCCATCTATTTATATTAAGTAATACATTTTGAAAGACTTCATCAATAAGGGTGAATATGTTAAATATTTGTGTGCTATACTGTTTTACTGAGGTTTTATATATGATACATCCTATTTTACTATGCTTGAATTGCTTGTCATCTATCTTTCATGTAAATATTAATTGCTTATACAAAAAGTAGACATTTATATTGTATTAGAATTCTGTCTAATCTACAATAGTACTATATCTGTTCAAAATAACATAAATGTTGCTTATTCCTCTTGGAAATATTCTCCATATGATAATTCAATTCATGGAGCTCAGATGTTCTGGATTGTCAGGGTATGAGTGATAATCTGATGGACTTAGGTGTATCCATCAGATTAGGAATGATTTTCATTCCATGGCTAGTGCAGATCTTAGTTTTGTTAGCATTTATTAATTTAAATTTGTTATTCCACAAAAACATTTTGTATGCCTGACCAAAACATTACTTTATTGGCAAACACTCAAAGTATAAAACTGATAATTTCCTTTAAAAGCTCAAACATATACTTTATAGTTATCAGAGAAAAATATTTAATAGTCACAATAAGGTAAAAAAAATAGTCTAAGTGACCTAAGATTGATTTAACTTTATTATCTTTAAATGCCAATGGCTTAAACAATCCTAGTAAGAGATCAAATCTACTGAAATATTTAAAAGTGAACAAAGCACAAATTGTCTTTCTTCAAGAAACTCATTTCAAAACAAATGACAATTAAAAATGGAAGCCTAAGGAATATATGATATTGGCACAATCCACTTATAAGACAAAGAAAAAAGGGGTAACAATTTTATGGAAAACAAATGCAATTAACCCAGAAATCATTTATAAGTATGAAGATAAAGAAGGCCTTATGGCATTAGTAATAGTTAAATATAATAACGGAATATGGACCCTAGCCAATCTATACTGGTTGCCAGGCATTGGAACAGGAACTGTTAAAAAACACTTGGATTTAATTTCCAATAATTATAAAGGCAACTTAATATTAGGAGGAGATTTTAACTGTATATTTGATATTTATGAAACTACAAATAAAAAAGTGCTGTATACATCTGCTGTATCAAAAGCTTTAAACAAGTGGATAGAATCATTTCATCCTTAGATACTTTCATATTTAAAAAAAGAAAAATCTTTGTTGTTTTCCCATCAAGATCACAGATTTGGTACCCAAACTAGAATAGATAAAATATTTGCTGCCCATGACTTACACTCTAAAAATCATTAATTTCTCAATCACTCCTTGCCCCTTTTTAGACCATAATTCATTGAAACTAAAACTTCAAAATGGATACAAACCATTAATTTTTAACTCCAGAATTCCAGCATATATAGCTAAAATTAAAGAGTTCAAACCCTAGTTATTATCTGAATTACAGTTCTTCTTCGATATTAATTACACCACAGAGATAAATATAATAATGATATGAGACTCATTAAAAGCTTACATATATGGTTAAATGCTAACTTGGTATAAAAAAATCAGAGAATGGTATTCTGAATTATTCGATCTACAATCCAAACCTTTGTCAGTAAAAGCTGAAAAAATCAAAATCATTTGGAGATGAAAAAGAAAGTAGAAGCTTTAAACAATAAATACAATGAAATTCTAACACTAAAGCTAGTTTAGCTTTAGAAAAAATAAAAATTAATACCTTGGCCACTTCTCCCAAATATCTACATAATTTATCCATGAGGCAAAATACAATAAAAAGCTAATAACATTAAAAGTATCTTCTATGAAAACAAAGGGAAAAATGTCTCGGATATACATGACATTCTTGATGCCTACAGAAATCACTATATGGAACATTTCCAAAAAGAAAATATACATATTGACCAATTAAATCTAGATGAAAAATGTTCTAATATAAAAAAAAAATTAAAACTAGATCTGCAAGCACCCATATCCTACAAAGAAATTACAGATACAATACAAAAGGGTAAAAATAATAAAGCTCCAGGTATAGATGGCAGAATTATGGAAATATTTAAACTTTTTCCTTCAAACATACTATCCCTCTTCCATAAAACTCTATTAGAAATTCATTCACAATCTTTAATACTTCCCACTTGGAGATATTCCTTAATCACACCAATCCTAAAGGAAAAAAAATACCCAAACCTCTGTACCTCATATAGACCTATATCATTATTAAATAATGACTATAAGATATTTATGACAATATTAACTAACAGAATGAAAGTACCACTATCCAAAAAATAAATAATTATCAAACTGGATTTATATATCATAGACATACACATGACAATATTAAAAGGATAATTTATCTTATAGGTTATGTTAGTAAAGAAAATAAACACTCATAATTGGCTTAGATATAGAGAAAGCCTTTTATTCCCTAAAATGGGACTATTTATTCAAAATCCTAATGCTATTTGAATTTCCTGCGCCCTTTGTTCATCTCCAAAAAATATATATATAGACATAATTTAGTGTATGCCAAATTAGGTCCTTTTACCTCTGAATCTATACATATAACAAGAATATCCCATGTCACTGATTTTATTTGCTCTGGCTATTGAAACATTGGCAGATTCAATTCATAACAATAGAAAAATCAAAGGAATAGATGTTTATGAACAATACAATTCTAAACTAATACTATTTGCTGATGATATATTACTAACATTGTCTAAAACAAGAGACATTAGAAGAATTAGATATATTAATTGGCAAATTTTACATGACTTCAGGACTTCATTTTAATAAATCAAAATCAAAATTTTTATTTTTAAATGAAAAAAAAAGAACTGCAGACTAAAGAGTAAGACTAAGGGGATCACATCATAAGGAAACAAGAATCTACCTTAAAATATTTAGGAATTGAGTTATGCAAGAATATTAATGTATTATTATCAAACAACTACAATAATATCATCAATACAATTAAAATCTCTGTGGAAAAATGGAACAAAATAATATTAACATTTGAAGATAGCTTAGAGTTAATAAAAATGTTTTTAGGATTATACTTTAAGAAATAAATTCATGCCTAATAACATTTTTATAATTTCCCAAAAAATAACAGAATAGCTTTAATGCATCATATCAGACCATGGAAACAGGGAGGATTAAACTTTATGGATATAGAAACATATATAAAAGCATCAATATGTAAAACAATCTCAGACTGGATAAATCCAAATTGCTCTGCAAACTGGAAAGAATTACTAACTGTAATATCAATAAATTAATTTGATTTACAAAAAAAAAAAATTCAAATAATAGATAAAAACAATTTGCCATGGCACATATTATGTACTAGTATGCAATATAACATCACGAAACCCACTAAAACTTGTATGATTAATTATTACATTGACTCATTTAGGAAAATTATTAATGCAAATATAGATTTAAAAATCTGGCTTGATCATTTAACACCATTTATAGTCACAAAGAACTTTCCACATAAAATATATAGAGAAATTATTCATTCCTGAGAACAGAAATGATTTGTTTGTTGGTTCCAATGAACCAAACAACTAAAAGTTTTAGATATGCAAGTAATGAAAACAACATACAAAATTCCACAACAGGACTGGCTAACTTTAAAGAGTATTCTGTCATATTTGCAAGATTTAAGTATAATCATTAACAATTCTTCATTTAAAGAAATACCTAAATTTACGAAATACATATATGAAATCATATATAATGACTTTGACATGGGAAAGAGCATTTCAAAATTTTACAAAATATTGTTAAACTATAAAACAACACCCAAAATCTCAAATTGGAAATATATAACAAAATGACTCTCAATACAGTAAACTGAAGATATTAAAACAAATATCTTATTTTCTATAAAATATACATCCTTTACACAATGCTGGAAAGTTTTTAATTGGAAATGTTTGCACAGAACATTCTTAACCCCAGATAGAATCAGTAAAATCAGTTCTTCCATAAAAGGAATATGTTGGAGATATGAGCAAGTACATAATGCAGATTGGAACCACATTTTCTTGGATTGTGTTAAAATTAATCCATTTTGGATTGGTATTAATAACTTTTTACAAGCTTTATTTAATGAATCATTTTATTTAACTAAAGCTCTTGTATTATTCAATGTGAATGAATGTCCTTATTTGAATAGGTCAAACATGTATCTAGATTGGACTATGTTTGCAATTTCAAGGAAGTGTGTAACAAGAAGATGGAATACAAACAGAACACCAGCTTTGGAAGACTTCTACAGCCTACTGAAGACCACAGCATTATTGGAAATTAAAATTAAAGAACCAAGAATTTATCTAAAGCCATTTATCAATAACCCTTGGGGAAAAGTCTTATTGTTGATTGACGCTATGCAATGATTAATCAGACACCCTGGTCATGGATTGGACATACTTATAAAGTAACTGTGTACATTAAGATATACATTAAGATCTGTTATAGTGTCATGCTAATATAAATAGTGTACATAGTTATTTAAGATGTTATGTATAAATACTATGGAATTCATTCAAATGTATTTGAAAAATGAAAAAATTGAGAAAAAAAAGAAAAAAAAATATTTAATGCCTCTTCCCAAGCACAGTTAACAAAAATGAATAAATTAAATACTTTATGTTAATTATGTTTTTTTTTCATTCTTTCAGCTAGAATTGTTGTGTAAAAGATACTGTTTTCATGCACAATATAGAAAAGTATTGAAATAATAGCTTCCCTTCTTGTGCATAAAAGGACAAGGCACACAAGTTGCCCTTTTCAGACATAAAAACAGAGAGATTACATGCTCTCAGAGTGTCATAGTTTGTTCAAGTTGTGACTGTGAGACTCAAACCTAGGTCTTCTTCTTGTTTATAGAACTTACCAGTCTTGCTTAGCAACATAATACCAAATTTAACCTAATGATTTACAGGCACATTGACCAGAAAGCAAACTTATATAATTGTGAACTTAAGTATTCTTTCAGTTAAGCAGGAAAATGTATTACTAAAATAACAAAGGTCTTAATGGTTTATTTAGTATTAAAAGAATGATGCATTATCTTTATATATGTGTGCTATCTGTAAAGGGTTTTACAGGTGGATTATACAATAACTAATGACTGGTTTTGGATTACTTGTTCTAGACCACTTCTTTGAGATACAAATATATGTATAATCAAGTTCACTTCACTATCAAATTGTCAGTTCATCAACAGAGTGAATGGCTTTGGAAACTCTTTGAGATAACTCATTACTCAGTAATGGAGATATTAAGAAAAGAAAAAAATAATATGTGCAGAAGGTAAGTGTGGGCTTGAGATTCTAATGCCAGACCCTTCAGATATGCTGAACATTTGGTTATTGGGGGTAGGAGAATGTGTGTGAATGTTTGCGGATTAGGATTGCAGTAACAGATAAGTAAGGGAATAGATTTAAAGTTGTGCATGCGTGTTAATGTATGTGGTATGTGCCTGAGTGTCATCTGTATGGATAGAGCTACTGAAGGGTTTTTATAAGGTAAGGTGTAGGGCAGGGTTAGAGCATTAGTGTTAGGCTTAGCACACATTGGTAAGGTGGTGCAGGGGAGCAGACATAATAGTGACCCAGGGTACTTTGAGAACAAGTGATTGAATCTCTTCTGGATGAAACTTTGGAGAGGGAGAATTTTATATTTATCCACCTGCAAGACCCATGTTATAGTTAGTTTGGGAGTTGTAGGGCACTGTTTCTGTGTCTCCCTTGTGAACCCACATTAAAGCTGGAGTCTGAGTTTAGTGCAGTTGACATTCAATAAATTATAACTGATCATGTTAAGGTAATAAAGACAGTTATCTTTGCATATACCCATTCACTACAAGAAATGGGAGAGGGAGAAGATAGTTGCACATATAGACATCCAGAATCATAATCAAGAAAGAAATTAAAGAAGATGAAAAGGACAAGAATTGCTCCAATTCAAACTTAATATTGTAATAATGTAAGTAGAAGAACTGAAGATAAATGCATAAAAGACACAGAGAATTACAATAAGTATTAGAACAGAAACAGAGAAGAAGGAAAGACTGGCTATAGGGCATTTAAGGAAGGGATCTCAGAAAAATGTAAGTATTAAAAGAGGTGGGGGCATGGCCAAGATGGTGAGAGTTAACAGCACTGTTTTTCTTAGCTCTGCTTCATTTTAACATGTCTGACAGGATTTTTACTAATAAACTCAAATAGAATGTTTCTAAACTTGATAGGTTTATAGTTGAACATCTGCTGAAAGATTTAATATAAAAATAACAAGTTTGAAACTCTTTTAATTGCTTTTTCCTGTCAAAAAGCTAGAAAGAACTAATAGTCTCAGAATGAGTCACTCTAAGCTCAGTGTAAAGGACAGTACTATGAAAAATCCATACAGACTATACTAAGTAACATCAGTTAGTTATCTGTAAAGATCGATAAATTAGAAATTAAAATGGGCAATTTTAAAGAGGAATGTAAAAAACAATTGCTGAGTGAATCTTTTAAACAGCAATCATCGCAAATCTTGAGTACAGAAGAGGCAATGTTTAATTTTGAGGGAAGATTACTTGGAAATAAGAGTAACACTGAATTTCTTCTGAAACAAAATGACTTATTCTGAGATAAAATAGAAGACTTGGAGAACAGATCTAGAAGGAATAACATCAGAATTTATGGGATTCCTGAAAAAGAAAAGGGAGATGGTATGATTCAATTCTTTAATACTTCACTGCCTAAAACTTCGGACTTGCCTGAAGCTTTTTCCTTTGGCATCAAAAGGGTACATTGATCACTTTCTAACTCATCTTAAAAAAAAAACTTTTTTACCAAGGTCAGTGATTGTAGGATTTTTCTCAAGTCAAGATAAGGATTTAGTCTTAAAAGCTCCATGGACTAATTATCCAGTCAAAATTAAAGGAAATACTATAAGATTTGATAATGACTATTTTTCATTAGTGATGTCCAAGAGAAAAGCATTTGTGCCACTTGTTAAAACCTTAAAGAAAAACAATATTAAAGCACAAATCTTGTTTGCAGCAAAAATAAGGATTCACCTTCCAGAAGGAAAGAAGATTTTTAACACCTTGGAAGATGCAATGGATTTTATATAGAAAAATAAAATCCTAGAAAAAATAGAAGAAATGGACAGGAAGATATCAACATCTTTGAAGAGAAATGCACCAAGAGATGGTTGGTTAATAAAAGACAAAAACAGTACAAAACTGAAGGACAAATCAATGTATTTCATGGGTATGAATTCTTATTAATTGAACTATGTGCTTGAATACTTATGAACAGTTGCTGCATATTACATTTTACAAGGTAAATCATCTCTTTCCTACTTGAAATGGTTACTAGTTCACTTTTTAAAATGTTAAGAGTTTGATTATTTTAGCTATATATGAAACTGAAGTCACTTATTTTCAGTTCAAGTTTAAACGGTTAGGCTATTCATCTTTTTAAATGTTAATCATTATTATGATGAAAGTTATGTTAGGTGACACACGTTCTGATATCTTGGCATAGTTGAGTAATTTACTATTAAACATGATACAACATGCAACAAGTGACACTAAAGAGGCATGTTAAGTTACATTCTGGGCTCTTAAGATGGTCCAGTAGAGATAGCATATTTGACAGGCAATAGCAACCTGGAAAGACATGCTGTCGCATAAACAAACTATAAAAAATATAGCTGTTTACATATATAAAAGTTATTATGGGAATTATATCAAATAATTATAGTAACATTCACACTTTTGCAAGTTAAATCTGGATCATACATAACTATCATTCTTTTAACTCAAGGTTGTGTCAAGCAGTTTGCTCTCATTTGCTACATAAGCACAGCAGTTATGCACAGTTATTCCATCTCGTAAGATGTAGTAATTGGCCTTAGTCTAGTTGTTGCTGGGGGGGGTGGTCTGGTGTTATAGTTACTTTTAGTGATACTGATTTGTGGTCAGATCTCACCAGGGAAGACCACACAATGGGGTGGTACAATTGTTCTTATAATAAGTAAGGGCATTGCATCCATAACAAAGGGGGTTATACCCCCCTCTACTCTTCCCTCATCAGACCAGTAACAGAGTACAATGTTCCCTTTGGTATGTACCTTTCCAGGCACCTGCATCAATTGGAGAGACGATAAAGGTTCCTTACTAATAAAATTCAGGCTCTTCAGCATCTGTCATATGTGGGCAGATTGAATTCACTGTCACTTTACTCTATGTCATACAGACTGCTTAGAGGCAACTCATGCATTGCATATAGGATGATCCTTGATCCTGTTTTAATGGAAATGCTGCACATTTGCAAGTCAAATGGTACATGGGTCACTCACTCAAAGCAGCTTAACCTGCTACGTGACATCAACATACCTTGCTGGAGGGACAAATATGTCTCACAGAGATCACCTCACCTTTGGAAAAAACTTCCAATTCATGTTAAACAAAGCCCCTCATTGTCCCTATTTAAGTGCAATTTGGATGATTGGTTGAAAAAGTGGAAATTCACCTTGGGGGGTTACACCTATGTCCCTCCTGGACAGGGGCAATAGGTGCTGATTTTAGTGACTGCTAAAAACAAACACTCTAGGGAACTAGGGTTGAACTTGGCTTGGCTTGCAAGGGTCCTAGCCTAATAACTTCCTATGATCCTATATGCTATATCTCCTTTAAAAAATGACAGTCTACTTTATATTAAACATCTCATACAAATAGTGTTTGCCTAACCATGCTATTTATTTTTGAGTACAATGGCTTTTTAGTGGTTGGGATACTTTGAGATGGTTTTTGTTGCTTTTTTGGTGGTTTGGAGGGATTTGAGGGATTGATGTGTGGTGTGGAGGTAACATGGATTCCCTTGTGAGCATTTTTGTGTGAACTGCAACTGATGGACTGTTCATTTTCAAGCCCTTATCATGGAAACCAGCCTGAAACAACTTAGAATCATGAGCACCTTTGTGATGCTGTGGAGTTCTTAAAATTCTATGAACATCCAAGTTACATCTTCCTGTGTAATAGTAAATAATCATAATATTTTAAATCATATGCTAAGATGTCAAAGAATGCAAGTTAGATAATATCCAAAAGACAGTGAATTGCATTCTAAACCACTGCCAGTTATTAAATAGTTCTGAATGTTTGCTACTGATAGAGCACTTGACATGAAATAGCACTCAGAAAAAGTAATACTATGCTTTAAAGTATAAAAATATATAGTTTCTTACATATATAAAAGTTATTATTGGGATGTTATCAAATAAGTAGAGTAACACTCACACTTTTACAAATTAAACCTGGATCACACATAATTGTCATTCTTTTAATGCAAGTTTATGTTATGTCTATTTTAAAAAATATAACGGTCTGCTTTACATTAAATATCTCATACAAATAGTGCTTACTGAATCATTAAATGTTCATAGAGTCATAGGTTCATAGGTTGATACTAGGCTATCTGCCCTAGGGCATTTACAAGCCTAGCCAGAGTGTGTCTGGCTTTCGCCACCCTTTTTAGATTAGTTGACTGTGCCTCTGTATAGTAGGTCACAGAAGATAGCCCATTTACGGTTAGTTTACCGTGCCTCTGTCTAGTAGTGACACAGAAGAGATCCCAGGAGTAAATTTCTGATCTCCCATCCAAACGTCAAGATTCTTCTTGAAGAGGGTCATAGAGGGGCTCTGTCTGACATGGATTGGGATTTTGTCCCAGAGTGAGGGGATATGAATCTGTCCCTCCAGCATGTTCTATTTTTTTCTGTGCTGAGGTTTAAGTCATTGGAGCATGTAGTTCTGATGGATTTGAATTTCTTGATGTGGAGCATGTCCATTAATTCTGGGTTGGACATGGCTTTATACGTCAGGCACAGATCGCCTCTGAGTAGTCGGTAAGCAACTGAGTAGAGCTGGCGTTTCTTTAGCCTAACTGCGTAGGGCATCTGTTTGAGTCCATTGATCATCTTGGTGAGGTACTTTTGGGGTCTTTCTAGTTGTAGCAGGTGTCTGGTAAGGTACATCCCAAATGGGGCATTGTATTCAATTATGGGCCTGATGAGTGATGAGTAGAGGGGCACAATGACCTCTCTTGATCTAGATGTGAACCCCTTCGTGATAAGGTGGGCTATATAGAATGTCTGTCTAACCACTTTGGCAATGTGATTGTCAAAGGAGAGATTGCAGTCTACTTGGGTCCCCAAATCCCTAATTACTTCTTCGTTTAATGGATTACCACCTATGTGGTAATTTGTGGGCACTTTGTTTTTCCCAAAGGGATGACTATGCACTTTTGGCATTTAGCTTTAGGCCATGGCTCTGGCACCAGTTATCCGTCTCTGTGAGACCTTTTTGGAGGATGCTTGTGTCAGCCGGTGAGTCGATTATGGCCCCCAGTTTGCAGTCATCTGCAAACTTTGTCAGCCATAGTCCTCCAGTGTTAGCCTGTACCTCAGAGAAATATATACCGAACAAGAGAGGTCCCAGGACTGAGCCTTGTGGGACGCCACTTGTAACTGGTTTAGAGTCTGACATGGCACCTGCAATTCTGACCATGTGGGTTCTATCCCTAAGCCAGTTTGCAACCCATCTTGTGACATAGGGGTTGATATTTAAGCTGGTGAGCTTATTTATGATGCACCAGTGGGGTATTGTGTCGAAGGCTTTTGCAAGGTCAAGGTAGGCTGTGTGGACTACCTTCCCTTCGTCTATGGCCTTGGTGACTGTTTCAAAGAAATTGAACAGGTTCAAGAGGCAAGATCTGCCCTTAACAAAGCCGAATTGGGTAGGATCCAGTGTTTGGAGGTTCCCAATGTCTTTGTTTATGAGTTCCATGATAATACGCTCCATAGCTTTGCAGACCAGGCTAGTTAGGCCTATAGGGCGATAGTTTCTGGGGTCCGTTGTGGCACCACCTTTATGGAGTGGGACCACTGTTGCTGTATGCCATTCTTTGGGTACATATCCTGTTGTAAGGCTGAGACTGAACAGTGATTTTAAGTGAGGGTTCAGTTCTTCTTGGAGCTCATGTAAAACGCAGCCTGGGACACCGTCCAGTCCCATTGATGCTGTGTTTTTTGCTTTGGAGAGGGCAGCTCTCACCTGTGCATCTGTGATGTCAGGGAGGCTACACTCTGTTAGGATAGTCATTTGCTCATTTGGGGGGGGGGAGTTTGCACTGAACCTGTCTGCCAGGATGTTGGCAATGCCTGTGGGTTCAGTGTATTTTTTTGTCATTTTGCACTAACTCAGGGCATATCTGTGAGTTTCCACCCAGGTTTCTGACATAACTAAAGAAAGCCTTATAATTATCTTTAGCGTCTTGTGCAATTTTTCTTTCGAAGCTAGCCTTAGATGATTTTATGAGGGATCGTAGTTTCTTGCTAGTACTGATCAGAGTTGCCTTCCCTTTCAGGGATTTTGCTCTATCGTGTAGTAGCTTCCTCCTTCTGTTGTACAGCTTATTTATGGCTGGGGTCCACCAGACAGGTCTCCTGCCTTTGGAGGTGTGTGTCTTGGTTTTATTTGGGATAGCATGATCCATGCATTCCTGTAGGTATCCATAGAATGCATTTGTAAAGGATTCTGCGGTTTGGGCCGTATTTTCCACTGGCCCTGGGGCTTTGAAGGATTCCACCTCGGTTCTGAGAAGCGGTAAGTTTGCTTTTGAGAAGTTTTTGACCGTGGTTTCCTTTACTGGGGGTGGGGACGGGATATGGATGTCCATAGTGATTAATTTATCATCAGATCTTACCAATGAGGGGTATACCTCTGGTATGGAACATAGAGTCCCCATGTTGGTGATGATCAGGTCCAATATGTTTTCCCCTCTTGTGGGAGTGGTGACCAGTTGTTCCATAGCATTTGAGTTTATAAATTCTAGGAACCGTTGGGCTAGGTTGTTGGGGCTTGAGTAGTGCTCCCAGTCTATGTTTGGGTAGTTAAAGTCACCCAATATAATGGTGTTTGGAGAGACCTTCATATTCTCCAGTGTCTTCAGGAAAGCTGAGTGGGGTTCATGAGTTTGGGAGGGTGGTCTGTAGCAGGCTACAAACTGGAAGGCAGTTTTGCCCACTGTTAGTTGCAAATGGATGGCCTCAGATGCTTCGTGCAGTGCCACTAGCCTGGAGGTATGGGTATCTTTGATGAATATGGATACTCCCCCTCCTCTTGTGGTTCGGTCCGAGTTTTGGGGCCGAAAAGCATGGTATGAGGTATAGCCTGGTAGTGCTGGGGTGCTCTTGGGAGCCTTGAACCAGGTTTCTGTTACTGCACAGATATCAATATTCTCCATACTGAGGAGACCCTCGAGTGCGTGTATCTTGAGGTTTAGACTTCTGGCATTGAGCAGCATTACCCTTAGTTTCTTTTTCCTTGTGTTGTCTAAGGAGGTGGGTTTGTCTTTTGAGCCTTGCCTAAAAAAGGCACTATGGGGGTGGCAAGAGCCTTGGCCAGTATTTGAAAACCCAAGGGTGACAGGTGCAAGCCGTCCCTAGGGAAGCAACGTGGCTTGTCAAGCATGTCATCCCAGGCTGACAGACACTGGATCCCCTTTGAGTGACATCAATACTTCAGCCAATTGTTGAAATTGATCATTTTGTCTTTATACTGTGGTATCATTCTTGGTGAGGGTAAGATGCTACTCAAGGTCAGGGTTATACCGGCCTGGGCCACATGATCAGAGAGCTCCTCTATGTCTCTTTTCTTGTAATCCAGGGAGGTACTTCTCAGGTCATTCACACCAGCATGGACAATGATAGAGTCATATTTGTACTTGCTTTGGAGTGACCTGAGTGCTTGTGTTATGTGGCAGATCCTGGCACCCGACAGGCAGCTTACAGTGACATTCTCCTTGTTCAGCCTGGTGAGAGGGACGTCAGTGTGTCTGACAATAGAGTCACCTATTACAAGTGTATTAGGTGTGTTGCTTAGCCATAAGAGCTGTGACTGTATGGCACACTGACTTTGTGAACTATGTGATACGTGGGTATTGTTGTGGGGTAGCAGTTGCTTGGATGTCTGCTTTGGAGGTCTCTGTTGCTTGGGCAGATTTTTATTTAGAGCCTCCGAGTATGTTTTTGTGTGTTTATGTGTTTGGTTTGTTGTTGCAATAGGTCTATGTGAGACTGGATTTGTGGTGTGTGTGATTACCTTCTCCTCCAGACTGACCGAGCAGGTACTATTTTGAGAGAGCTCAGCCTCCACTTTGGCTATATAGTTGCATCTCTCACATATATTTGAGCTTGTTGGGAAGAGGAGAGGGTGGTCTGTGTACATAAGGCAGTTGTAACATTGCTTCAAGATTCCCATATTCACCAGCTGGACTGGAGAGTAAACCCAAAACTGACTTTTGGACATGCCAGAATAGTATAAGGAATTACTTTTTGACTTGATCAAAAAGGACCAATAGGGAGCCAAGTACTTAAAGGGAGTATAAGAGGGTGTAGTGCTTTAGTTTATTAGTGCTTACTTATAAGACACTTATCCTAGCTACTGCTGGGTTTTAGAAGGAAAATAGAGTGCTTACTTTGAGATTTGGAACAGTTCTAAGGGAAAAAGTGAAAAGCAGATTTTGTGGAGCCGGGAATAGTTTAAACCTGATTAAGCGGTGCTGCCCGATGCTGCGCTATGCACAAAAACTCGCAAAAAGAGGGTTTTAAGAGAGGGGGATCAAGGAGTTTGGAATTGACCCAAAATGGCCAATAAAACTACAGTTTCTAGGCAGTCACCACTCCCACAGGGGCAGGCAGGCTGTTCAGTGTTTACCACTGCCACCGATGAACACAGAGACTTCCCTTTAGCCCAAGCAAGCAATGGCTTCCAAGAAACTTACAAACATTATTTTGCTTCTTCCTTATTATAGCAGCCTCGGCGATAGCGGCCTTAATAAGGAAGTACCAAAGTAACTTAAAATCACAATCGCTTTACCAGAAAGGCTCATCCAGACTCTGCTACACTTTGCAGTGAAGGAAAGGTTAGTTTGCTTTTATTTGTTGTATTTTGTATTAGTTTATTGCCTTTTTATATTTTGAATAATGTAGTTTGTTTTTTTTACCTTGTGTTTTACTTGCATTCTGCTTTAACTGCATATTAAAACTTCAAAAGAGACCACAGCTCTGTCTCTTCTGAGTCAGGCAGAAATTCAAACTGATCAATTAAGGACTCATTCATAATATACAAGAGGTCACTTAATGTTAATCATTTGTGAACTGAGGGGGTGGAGCTGAGAACTAAACCTACTATTTAAGGGGTAAAATAAAACATTTCAGAGCTTTATCAGAAAGGCTCATCCAGACACTGCTATGCTTTGCTGTGAAGGAAAGGTTAGTTTGCTTTTATTTGTTGTATTTTGTATTACTGCATTGCCTTTTTATATTTTGAATACTGTGCTTTGTTTTCTTTACCTTGTGTTTTACTTGCATTCTGCTTTAACTGCATATTAAAACTTCAAAAGAGACCACAGCTCTGTCTCTTCTGAGTCAGGCAGAAATTAGAACTGATCAATTAAGGACTCATTCATAAGATAGAAGAGGTCACTTAAGGCTAATCATTTGTGAACTGAGGGGGTGAAGCTAAGAACTAAACCTTCTATTTAAGGGGTAAAATAAAACATTTCAGAGCTTTACCAGAAAGGCTCATCCAGACTCTGCTACTCTTTGCTGTGAAGGAAAGGTTAGTTTGCTTTTATTTGTTGTATTTTGTACTACTTTATTGCCTTTTTATATTTTGAATACTGTGGTTTGTTTTCTTTACATTATGTTTTACTTGCATTCTGCTTTAGCTGCATATTAAAACTTCAAAAGAGACCACAGCTCTCTCTCTTCTGAGTCAGGCAGAAATTAGAATTGATCAATTAAGGACTCATTCATAAGATAGAAGAGGTCACTTAAGTTTACTCATTTGTGAACTAAGGGGGTGGAGCTAAGAACTAAACCTTCTATTTAAGGGGTAAAATAAAACATTTCAGAGCTTTACCAGAAAGGCTCATCCAGACACTGCTACACTTTGCTGTGAAGGAAATGTTAGTTTGCTTTTATTTGTTGTATTTTGTATTACTGTAATGCCTTTTTATATTTTGAATACTGTGGTTTGTTTTCCTTACCTTGTGTTTTACTTGCATTCTGCTTTAACTGCATATTAAAACTTCAAAAGAGACCAGTCTCGTCTGAGTCAGGCAGAATTTTTTTCCCACCTTCCCACCCAGTTACAGTTGTCTTGTTAAATACCACTGTCTTTCTAGTTGCCTGCCTTTTATGTTAATCTCACCATATATCTCATTTCCTCTCTACTTTCACTGGCTTGTGTGAGTAATCACAAAATCATCATTTTTGAAATCCCTCCCCTTCAACTATTCAAATTTATTGGCCATCCTACTGTATTCTATAGTACCAGAATACAAAAGTGACCACCCCTTTCAATCCATCTTGCAATTTTAAAAATAGTAACTCTCCACTAAACCTTAACTTTTTAAACAGGTAAAACTTAAGTTACCTACTTTCACATATAACTTCTCTAGTGCACACTGCAGTTTGCATTTTTTTTTCATCTTACCTTTAAGCATTCCTGTGACTAGCACTTGCTCTAATACCTGCTGGAAAGCACTAGGAAGCCTTAAACTGATACAAGCACTCAACTATCCTTGTTAATAAGGAGAAATTAATTGTAGGCACTAAACAGCCTATAATTGCAAAGTACCTTGCTAAGTTAAGGGAAAACAGCTCCTGTACTTTACAAAAAAAAAAAGCACCAAACCAGGCATGTCCAAGGGTCAGCTTCTGGTGATTTCTCCTGTCCACCTGGTGAATCTGGGCATACTGTAGCAATGCAGAAATTGCCTCATGTACACAGACAACCCTCTCCTCCTACCACCCAACACTACAACCTGTGAGAGATGCACATACATAGCCAAAATGGAAGCAAAGCTCTCTCCACCCAAGATTGTGCTAGACAGTCAAGAGCAGAAGGTTAATACCCACACTACACCTCAAGCAACACATAACCCTTCTAAACCCACACCACCAACACCCACATATAGCAACACTAAATCCACATATGCAAAGGCCCTTAACTGTAACCTACCCAAGCAACAAGGACCTTTGAAGCTGAAACGCAAACAAACACCAATCACAACCAAAGTGTCACATAGCTCACAATACCAGTGTGCCACCCAGCAACAGCCACTAAGGCAAGACAACGTACCTAACACTTAAGTCATAGGTGACTCTATAGTCCGGCACACTGATGTCCCACTCACCAGGTTGAGCAAGGAGAAAATTACAGTCAGCTGCCTGTCGGGTGCCAGGATCCACCACATAATGCATGCACTCAAGTCACTCATAGGTTCATAGGTTCATAGGTTGGTTCTAGGCTATCAGCCCTAGGGCCTATACAAGCATAACCATAACAATTCCCTGGCTATGTCTTCCCACACTATTTACTTCCCTGGACCCCTGTCTAGCAGGGTGACTGACGTGATCCCCGGGGTGAATTTCCTTTCTCCCATCCAATTGTCAAGGTTCCTTTTGAAGAGGGCCAAAGAGACACTCTGCTTGACATGTATGGGCAATCTATTCCAGAGTCTGGGGAGTCTCTGGGACAGGAACCTATCCCTCCAGCATGTTTTGTTTATTGTGATGAAAAGGTTTAGATCCCTGGAGTCTGTAGCTCTGAGGGATTGGGATTTCTTTAAGTGTAGCATGTCCAACAGCTCTGGGTTTGACATGGCCTTGTATGTTAAGCAGAGATCACCTCTGAGTAGACGATATGCGACAGAGTATAGCTGGAGTTTTTTAAGGCTGTCAGCGTAGGGCATCTGCTTTAGGCCTGTGATTCTTTTAATGAGGTATTTTTGTGGCCTTTCCAGTTGTTGCAGATGTCTTGAGAGGTACATACCAAACGGGGCGTTGTATTCTATAATGGGTCTAATGAGGGATGGGTACAGTGGGACAATGACCTCCTTTTTTCTGGAAGAAAAGCCCTTACTGATGAGGTGTGCCACATAGAAGGATTTCCTGACTGTTGTGGCAATGTGGTTATTGAAGGTGAGACCACTGTCCACCTGTGTCCTAAGTCTCTAATCACACTTTTGGTGTTTAGTGTACTGCCACCTATATGGTAATTCACGGGTACATGTTTTTTCCCAAAGGGGGTAACTATACATTTCTTGGCATTGAGCTTGACCCCATGGCTCTGGCACCAAGCATCTGTTTCTGTAAGGCCCTTTTGTAGAGTATCCACATCATTTGTGGATTCAATAATGGCTCCCAGTTTGCAGTCATCTGCAAACTTTGTTAGCCAGAGTCCCTTAGTGTTGGCCTGCACTTCAGAGAAGTAGATGGCAAACAAGAGCGGTCCCAAGACTGAACCCTGAGGTACTCCACTTGTCACTTGTCTGGAGCTGGATTTGGAGTCAGCTACTTTTACAGTGTGGGTTCTATCAGTAAGCCAGTTAGCAACCCATTGGCTGACGTAGGGATTAATGCCTAGCTTAGTAAGTTTATCTATGATTCCAGAGTGGGGGATGGTGTCAAAGGCCTTGGCAAAGTCTAGATAGGCTGTGTGAACCACCTTACCCTTGTCCATGGCTCTGGAGACTGATTCAAAGAAGTCAATCAGGTTCAGGAGACAAGATCGGCCCTTCACAAACCCAAACTGGGTGGGATCCAGTGTTTGAAGATTGCAAATGTCTTTGTTTATAAGTTCCATGATAATATGCTCCATTTCCTTGCAGATCAGGCTCATCAGACTGATGGGACAGTAGTTTCCAAGATCCAAGGTGGATCCCCCCTTGTGGAGTGGGATAACTGTAGCTCTGCACCACTCAGTGGGCACAAAACCTGAGGTGAGGCTATGATTAAACATGATACTTAGGTGAGGTGCCAGTTCATATTGTAGTTCATGTAGTACACAGCCCAGGATGTCATCTGGTCCCATGGATGCTGTATTCTTAGCTTTGGAGAGTGCATTTTTTACCTGTGTGGCTGTTATTACCGGAATATGGCAATCTACCGGTATTGAGATGGGCCATTTAGGGGGTGAGAGGGGGGGGGGTAAAGTTTGTACTGAATTGATGTGCCAGGATATTGGCAATATCCTTGGGATCAGTATATTTAATGCCATTCTGTTTTAGCTCAAAGCAGGTCTGAGCACTGACATTTAGATTCTTGACATAGTTATAGAGTGCCTTGTGGTTGTCTTTGGAATCTTTGGCAATTTTATTTTTGTAACTAGCTTTGGAGGATTTTATGAGGGATCTCAGTTTCTTACTGAGGCTGGTAAGGGAGTTTTTGCATCCTGGAATTTTACTCTTTTTTTACAACAGTTTCTTCCTTTTGTTGTAAAGTTTGTTTATGGCAGGGAACCACCAGATTGGCTTCCTTTTTTTGGATGAGAGCTACTTGGGATGGCACAATTCATGCATGAGTGGATGTGCTCGTACAGTGCCTTAGTGTAGGATTCAGCAGTTGGACTTTCAGTTCCCGTCTGCATGGGTGTCATGAAATTTGTCACTTCTGACTTGATGAGCATGAAGCTGGCTTTGGAGAAGTTTTTTATGGAGGTTTCCTTACTGGGGTGGGGGTGGGATGTGGATGCTAAGGGTGATTAGCTTATGGTCAGACCTAGCAAGGGGGTGACCATAGGTGTGGAGTATCAATTTTCCATATTGGTAATGACCAGGTCTAGGATATTGGAGCCCCTGGTGGGACTATGGATTAGTTGATCCAGGGCGTTGGAATTTATGAATTCCAAGAACTGTTGGGCAAAGGTGTTGGTACACGAGTAGTTTTCCCAGTTAATGGCAGGGTAGTTAAAATCACCCAGTATTAGGGTGTTTGGTTCTATCTTAATATTTTCCAGTATGTTTAGAAAGGTGTAGTGAGAATCTTGGGGCATGTTTGGGGATCTGTAGCAAGCTACAATTTGGATTGCAGTCTTACCTAGTGTTAGTTGCACCTGGAGAATTTCAGACGCATTGTATTGCAGGGGTGCTCTCTGGAGCCTTGAACCACAACAAGTACAAATATGACTCTGTCATTGTCCATGCTGGAGTGAATGACTTGAGACTTATCTCCCTGGACTACATGAAAAGAGACATGGAAGAGCTCTCGGATCATGTGGCCCAGGCAGGTATGACCCTAGCCCTGAGTAGCATCCTGCCTTCGCCCAGAATGATACCACAATATAAGGACAAAATGATTGACTTCAACAATTGGCTATGCTTCTGGTGTCATTCAAAGGGGATCCAGTGTCTGTCTGCCTGGGACAACATGATTGACAGACCATGATGCTTTGCCAGAGATGGTCTGCACCTGTCGCCCCTGGGATTCCGGTTACTGGCTAAGGCTCTTGCCACCCCTATAGTGCCTTTTTTAGGCAAATTTCAAAGGACAAAACCACCACCGTAACAGGTACACGCATGCAAAATCTGAAGGTAATGCTACTCAATGCTCAAAGTCTAAACCTCAAAATGCACTCTCTTGAGGCACTCCTAAAAATGGAGAACATCAATATCTGTGCAGTAACTGAGACCTGGTTCAAGGCTCCAGAGAGCACCCCTGCAATACCAGGCTACAACTCTTACCACACTTTTCGGCCACCAAACCAGGACTGAAACATTAAAGGTGGAGGAGTGTCAATACTCACCAAGGATATTCACACCACCAGGCTAGTTGCCCAATACAATGCATTTGAAATTCTCCAGGTGCAACTAGCACTAGGTAAGACTGCAATCTAAATTGTAGCTTGCTACAGATCCCCCACCATTTCCCAGGATTCTCACTACACCTTTCTAAACATACTGGAAAATATTAAGATAGAACCAAACACCCTAATACTGGGTGATTTTAACTACCCTGCCATTAACTGGGAAAACTACTCGTGTACCAACACCTTTGCCCAACGGTTCTTGGAATTCATAAATTCCAACGTCCTGGATCAACTAATCCATAGTCCCACCAGGGGCTCCAATATCCTAAACCTGGTCATTACCAACATGGGAAATCGATGCTCCACACCTATGGTCACCCCTCCTTATTCAGGTCTGACCATAAGCTAATCACCCTTAACATCCACATCCCATCCCCACCCCCTAGTAAGGAAACCTCCATAAAAAACTTCTCCAAAGCCAACTTCATGCTGCTCAAGTCAGAGGTGACAAACTTCATGACACCCATGCAGACGGGAACTGAAAGTTCAACTGCTGAATCCTACACTAAGGCACAGTACGAGCACATCCACTCATGCATGAATCGTGCCATCCCAAATAGAGCCAAGATGCTCTCATCCAAAAAAAAGAAGCCAATCTGGTGGTCCCCTGCCATAAATAAACTTTACAACAAAAGGAAGAAAATATTGCAGAAAAAAGGAAAATCCCAGGATGCAAAAAACTCCCTTACCAGCCTCAGTAAGAAACTGAGATCCCTCATAAAATCCTTCAAAGCTAGTTACGAAAATAAAATTGCCAAAGATTCCAAAGACAACCACAAGGCATTCTATAACTATGTCAAGAATCTAAATGGCAATGCTCAGATCTGCTCTGAGCTAAAACAGAATGGCATTAAATATACTGATCCCAAGGATATTGCCAATATCCTGGCAGATTAATTCAGTGCCAACTTCACCCCCCCCTCACCCCCTAAATGGCCCATCTCAATACCGGAAGATTGCCAAATTCTAGTAATAACGGCTACACAGGTAAAAAACGCACTCTCCAAAGCTAAGAATACAGCATCCATGGAACCAGATGACATCCCGGGCTGTGTACTACATGAACTATAATATGAACTGGCACCTCACCTAAGTGTCATGTTTAATCATAGCCTCACCTCAGGTTTCGTGCCCACTGAGTGGTACAGAGCTACAGTTATCCCACTCCGCAAGGGGGGATCCACCTTGGATCCTGGAAACTACCATCCCATCAGTCTGACAAGCCTTATCTGCAAGGCCATGGAGCGTATTATCATGGAACTTATAAACAAAGACATTGGCAACCTTCAAACACTTGATCCCACCAAGTTTGGGTTTGTGAAGGGACGATCTTGTTTCCTGAACCTGATTGACTTCTTAGAATCAGTCTCTAGAGCCATGGACAAGGGTAAGGTGGTTCACATAGCCTATCTAGACCTTGCCAAGGTCTTTGACACCACCCCCCACTCTGGAATCATAGATAAACTTACTAAGCTGAGCATTAATCCCTACGTCACCCAATGGGTTGCTAACTGGCTTACTGATAGAACCCACACTGTAAAAGTAGCCGACTCCAAATCCAGCTCCAGACAAGTGACAAGTGGAGTACCGCATGGTTCAGTCCTGGGACTGCTCTTGTTTGGCATCTACTTTTCTGAAGTACTGGCCAACACTAAGGGACTCTGGCTAACAAAGTTTGCAGATGACTGCAAACTGGGAGCCTTTATTGAATCCCCAATTGATGTGGATACTCTACAAAAGGGGCTTACAGAAACAGATGCTTGGTGCTAGAGCCATGGGGTCAAGCTCAATGCCAAGAAATGTATAGTTACCCCCTTTGGGAAAAAAACATGTACCCATGAATTACCATATAGGTGGCAGTACACTAAACACTGAAAGTGTGATAAGAGACTTAGGGACACAGGTGGACAGTGGTCTCACCTTCGATAACCACATCACCACAACAATCAGGAAATCCTTCTATGTGGCACACCTCATCGCTAAGGGCTTTTCATCCAGAAAAAAGGAGGTAATTGTCCCACTGTACTCATCCCTCATTAGACCCATTATAGAATACAACACCCCGTTTGGTATGTACCTCTCAAGACATCTGCAACAACTGAAAAGGCCACAAAAATACCTCATTAAAGGAATCACAGGCCTAAATCAGATGCCCTATGCTGACTGCCTTAAAAAACTCCAACTATACTCTGTCGCATATTGTCTACTCAGAGGCAATTTCTGCTTAACATACAAGGCCATGTCAAACACAGAGCTGTTGGACATGCTACACTTAAAGATATCCCAATCCCTCAGAGCTACACACTCCAGGGATCTAAACCTTGTCATCACAATAAACAAAACATGCTGGAGGGATAGGTTCCTGACCCAGAGACTCCCCAGACTCTGGAATAGATTGCCCATACATGTCAAGCAGAATGCCTCTTTGGCCCCCTTCAAAAGGAACCTTGACGATTGGATGGGAGAAAGGAAATTCACCCCAGGGATCATGTCAGTCACCCTGCTAGACAGGGGTGCAGGGAAGTAAATAGTGTGGGAAGAAATAGCCAGGGAATTGTTATGGCTAGGCTTGTATAGGCCCTAGGGCCATTAGCCCAGTACCACCCTATAAACAAGCTAAAGAATATCAAGCTGCAGTTGGGGGAGTGGAAAACAAAATACCTTTTGTCTTTTTTGATGCTCCTCATGGAGGATATCAATGTTTATTAATTTAACCACATATACTTGAACACTTGAATCAAATCAGAGGACCATAACAAACATCACCATATTTACTTCTTTCTCCATTCTTATGAACCTTCTCCCTTCTCTTGCATCTTTCATTCCGTTTCCTCTGTAACTATTGTACACAACCATTTGTAACCTCATTTATTTCTTCATAAAATGTTGACATTACCAGAATTGTCATTTAATATTATTCATATATATTATTCATATACCCTAGGTGACACTCAATTACCTCTATATATTTCTACCCCTTTACTGATTGACTTTCTCTTTCTTGCACCCAGTCCCTCTAAGAATTTTTTACCTGAATATGGAACTATAAATATGTTCACCTAAACGTACTATATTAAATATACTACCACTATGGTATATAAGTTACAGATGTTTTTTTTTCATTCTAAATGTCTTTAGTATGTTCACTTTAAATGTGATATATTGAATGTACTACCACTATGGTATATAATGTGCAAACACTTTTGTAATTTCTTAAACGTCAAAATGTTTTTATACTAAATGTTTTGTATTGAATTTATTACCTGGAGCTTTTCTCCCCAGGCCTCCACTGAAAATGGGTCAATGGCCCAGTGGACTTTCCCGGTCAACAAATGTCAGTAAATATAAATAAATAATAATATATATCATTCATATATAGTGATTGTTAACCACGTTAAAATCTTTACTGCTTGGAACCTTCATTTTTAGGAGTCTGCAAAATTACCTGGAAACAAAAAATGCATGTTCTAGTTCTGAACTACCACGATCGTCTTTGCTGTTGTTTCATTTATGACACTTGTTACTCTGTTCCTTTAGGCTTCCATGCAAATGGTCAGCTAAATCAGTGCTCTACCCCGGTTAACAATGGGAACAATAGCAAGGGGACTTTTAACAAGGTGACACCCAAATACCTTACAACACAAAACATTCAATGGCATACTGATCTTTTAAAAAGTGCTCTAATAAACCTATAATAAAATCAGAATGTGTAGAGTGCTGGATTAGATCAAACATTTTTACTATATTTTTACTGTATAGCCAAGACTGCTATAATAGGGAAGTACCGTTATTTCTCTAAATACAATAGCTTTTTAGTGATTAACATACTTCAAATTTTTTTATTGTTTTTTAGTGCTTTGGAAGGGTTTGGGTGTTTGATGTGTGGCGTAGAAGTGGCTTGACTTCACTCTTTCATTTTTCTGTGTGAATTGTAGCTGATAAATGGTTCATTTACAAGCCCCTGTCATGAGGACCAGCTTGAACCCGCTTAATTAGAATCATGAGTACTTTTGTGATGCTATGGGAGTTCTGAAAATTCTAAGAACTGTCTAGGTTACTTCTTCCTGTCTAAAAGTAAATAACTATAATATTTTGAATATTTTTATTTCTTTATTTATTTCCCATTAGTTAACCAGGTTAGTCCAACTGAGTTTGCAAACAAACCCATTTTCAGTGGAGACTCGAGGGGAAAAGTCCCAGCAAACATAAGTAAAGATAAAGTGACAATATACAAATATTAAATAACAATCACAATGCAAAATAATTGTAAAAAAGAAAAGGTTATTAACTATTTGCATCGCATTGATAGTAAGCAACCCATTATCAGTGGAGACCCAAGAGGAAAAAGCCCGAGCAAACATAAGCTAAGATAAAAATACAGGACAAAAACTATTAAAAATAACAATGCAAATACGAAATTAATTATAAAGAAAAAAATAAAGTAAAAATTATGAACATAAAGGGTTCCACTGATAGCAGTGGTCTAAATTTACTACATATAAGAGTAAAAACAAAAAGATAATCGTTGTTCTAAAGAAGGAAACTGTACAGACATTGATAGGAAGTGGGGGGAGATAAATAGTGTGGAGAATTGGGGGGGAGAAAGGAGGGGGCTATAGTAGGGCTATAGTAGTAGAGCTGAGGATATTAGGAGGTTAGTTTAAGCAAAAGTTAAAACAGAGTAAGAAAGTTAGGTGGTGCAACAGTTTATACAGTAGGACAGACTAAGACTACATGGAGTCAAGGCAACAGCATAATTTCAAGTTTAGTAGGTGGGATTTAAACTCCTTTTTAAAACAGGGAAAGGAAAGGTTGGACCTAATATGGAGAGGGAGTTTGTTCCAATTTAATGAGACAAAGTGTTTGTAACGTAGTTTGTCAATATTCCTTTTGGGTTTATAAACTGAGAAAAGATGCTGATCAGCACTCCAGAGAGGCCGGGGGGGGGGGGGGTAGAGTAGGGAGTAACAATGGAGGATAGAGCAGGGCAGGCAGAGGGGTTGTTGAGTATGGAAAAGGTAGTGTGGAGTTGGGATGGTAGGAGAAGTTGTGGAAATTCCAGCCACTGAAGTTTGTTTAGTGAGAAGCAGTGATGAGACGGGAGTGGCTGGTTTAGAATAAATCTGGCAATTTTGTTGTATGTTTGTTCCAGCTTCTGCATTGAGGTAGTTTGGATATTGGTAAGGATGAGGGAAGAATATAGAAGACTAGGTAAGAGAAATGCCTGCACAAGAGTGCATTTAGTGGCGGTAGTGAGGAATTTTTTGTTCCTATAAAGTAGTCCAAGTTTTTGGTGATTTTTTTTTTTTTTTGGATGGCCTGTTGTATGTGCAAGTCAAATTATAGTCTGTCATCAATTATTACCCCAAGGAGTTTGATGTGTGAGGCAGGGGAGATAGTGGTGCCATCTAGGGACGAAAGACAAAAGTTGGGTTTAAGGTGAGAGAGTGTCTAAGGTAGGAAGAGAAGGAGTTGAGTTTTCTTTGGATTAAGGATTAGTTGATTATTTCTGAGACATTTTTCAACAGAGATAAAGGAATTCTGTGTTAGTATATGTAGTTCAGAGATAGTAATGGAGACAGATAAGAGAGTAGAGTCATCTGTGTATTGTATTACAGATGAGAGACTGCAGGATGAATGTAGGTTGTTGGTAAAAATGTTGAAAAGGAGCGGTCTAAGTATGGAGCCTTGGGGTACTCCTGTTTGAACAGCAAGGAAGGGTGGGAATGCCTGCTGCCATGTAACAGCTTGTTTTCTGCCAGTAAGGGTAGGATTGGAACCATCCAAGAGTAGAAGGAGAGAGGTTTAGGTCTGAGAGTTTGTTAAGAAGGATGGGATGAGACACAGTGTTGAAGGCTTTAGAGAGATCAAGGAATAGACAGGAGACAAGGAGGCTGTTGTCCCTAACTTCTGCAAACTTTTGACTAAAGGATAGTAAGGCAGTTAAGGTACTGTATTTAGGGCAGAAACCATGTTGTAAGGGGGTGAGGAGATTTTTGTGAATGAGATAGGACAGTAGTTGAGTATGTATACAATTTTCAAGGATCTTAGAGAGCGGTGAGAGAATAGCGACTGGTCTATAATTAGAGGGTTCAACAGAGTTGCCACCTATGCTAAGATGTCAATGAATACAAGTTAGATAAACAAAGAACAGTGAATTGCATTCTGAACCACTACCAGTTATTAAATAGCTCTGAATGCTTGCAATATACCAAAAGGATAGTTTATATACTAGCCTATAGAATGACACCGGATAAAAAAATTAGGATTACATTTCTCTGTTATTGTCTCCTTTTAATAATAACAAAACATAATATCTCAGAACGATTTATTATGGAAAGTTTGAAACTTAAAAGGGAAGATTTTTCAAATGTTTGTTCAGATACTATTAGACATAGCATTTAAGGAAAAAACAGTACTGATTCTAACAGCAGTACTAGATTAAAGAGTATCAAGTATATAAGCGTACATATAAATGTTTGATTATATGACACTGCACTAAGATTATAGCTAAAATATAAAACCTAGGAATGTAGTAATAGTACAAGACATAGTACACACACAGAAATAGAAAGAGACCAAAATTAGTAAATATGTATTTAGTTAAAGAATATAAACATAGCTTCAGGGATTAGAGGTTGGCATAGTGGTCAAGGTGCTCCCCTTATAGGCATGAGGGCCAGGGTTTGATTCTCTCATGGGGTAGATGGGCTTAGAATGGCCCATAAGGACAGCTAACCTGGTCCTAACATATGAACCCATGAACAACTTTACACAGAGTAAATAAAATTGAAAAATATAAAATCATTTTACCTATCAATTAATAAATATGAAAACAACAACTGACTTCATCCCTATAGCAGACCAGGGAGTTAATGTGAGGTACAGGGAAAGATGATTGTAAAGATATTCAGTTTGGTCAACTTATAATAAAGATTCTGAATGCCTGTTTGACTTTTTTATTCATAATAAGTCACTGACAGACTTTTTTAAGATGATGCATACTATAAATATGAGACATTAATATGAAACAAAAGCATGAGCTAAGCTTTGTTGGTCTGATGGAGAGTTTGAGAGGGAGTTTGTTCATCTTTTTCAACAAACTTGGAATAAGTTATTCCATGGTAGAATGTTTTAGGGTTATATCATTAGGTCTTTTTTTATTTGCAACAGCAAACAGGTAATCCGCTGTGAAAGAAGCCTGTGAGATCATTTTTTTTGTATTTGTTTCAAAAGTTTTGTCGATGGCTGAAGATTTCATATTGTTATATATAAAGCATATACTAAGTTCTGTATATAAATTAAATTTCATTATGATTGTATTTTTTCTCTCTTATATAAATGTCTGATTTTAAATGCATATCTATTAATATTAATGGATTGAATAATCCAGTAAAGAGGGGGAGTCTGTTCAAATACTTGCAATTACATAAAACTAAAATAATATTTCCACAGAAAACACATTCACTTAGTAAAGATGTAAATAAACTTTGATTAATATCTATTTGGTTTTACCAGGTTCTGTCTTTAATAGAAGAGGCACCCTCATTGTATAGCTAAAATAATGTAAAAATGCACCCATAAGCAATTTCTAGTCTACACGAATCAGAACAATGTCCTTGCCCCCTCCCAGCATGGATTTGGACCTTCCCATAGCACTACCTCAGCCCTTCTCTCCTTTTCTCACACAATAAATCAAAACTGTAATGACAACAAGCTCTCCTCAGCTCTCTATCTAGACCTGTCCAAGGCATTTGACATGGTAAATTACCAGCTACTCCTAGACACACTCAAATCACTCTCTATAGACAACCTAGTAATTAGCTGGTTTCATTCTTGCATGAGTGCCAGACAACAAGCTATACTATGGAAAGATAACCTATCCCCCCTTTCACCAGTCACCCTTGGAGTCCCCAAGGATCTATATTAGGTCCCCTCCTATTCTCCATATTTATTAATGACCTGCACAAATCATCCCAGATGCAACATGTATTCAGTATGCAGATGACTCCACACTAATTTGACCTGACACCTCACCCACAGACTTACAATCCTTAACCCAAATCACTTTCAATAAAGTAGAGAACTGGCTCACTAGTCGCCGACTACTATTAAACCCAAATAAAACCAAACTATTACTTTTCTCCCCTACTTGCAAAGTCTCCTCACCACCTCTCACCATAACATCTAACAATGGCACCATAATTTCCCCAGAACCTTGTACTAAACTACTAGGGGTAAGCACTGACAACAACCTAAAGTTTGATGCTCACATAGACAAAACTATCAAAACAGTTAATAAGAAACTAGGCTCTTTATAGCTGCCAGAGCTGTTATTGCCCGGACACATCTGCTATCAATCCTTCTTTACGCCTCACCCATCTTTGTAAACCTAAGCAAATCAAACCTCAGTAAACTTACTAGCTGCTACAATAATATCACCAGATTTGCTATCGGTTCAGCTTATAGAACCCACCACTGCCTAAACCTCCAGTCCCTAGGCTGGCTAGAGCTACCGTATCAACTTCAATATAACCAGCTTATAGTCATTCACAAAATTATCTTCCAACCAAACAGTACACCCATACTGAAAAATATTATCACTCCCTACAATAACTTAAAGGCCTCTGGTCTTCCAACATAATGCTAGTACAAATTACTAAAGCTCACAACTAAGCTGGTGAGTCACTATTCTCCAACTCTGCTAATAAAAACTGGAACTTACTTCCTGATGAACTTAATACTCTGTCCTCCTTACCCCAAATTCAAAATATACCTAAAGAAATACCTAAAAATGCACTGGCTTTGTCCATGCACAAGCCCTGACAAACCCACTCAAACAGAAACTATATATGAGAAACTAGCTGCAGGTATAAAACGCTGCTCCTTAAATTGCTCAGAATTGATTTGTCTCTCTCCTGCTGGTAAGATTTGAAATAAGGTTGATAACATGTATGTTAGCCACCGTAAGGCTATGTGTTTCCCCTTTTCAGATATAATCTTTAACTATCTCCTCCTCAACATCCTTAAGGCTAAATGCCTCCTCTTCTCAGATGTAATCTCCAACTATTTCCACCTTACCTATTAACTTCCATCTATTTCCTATCTGTACTTCAGAAAAGCATGTAATTGTGGGTATATAGCATTAAACAAATATCTATGTTGTTATAATACAAAATAAGAATTTTACTGTAATTACATTTTGTCTATGTATATTTAGAGCTTTTCTCCCAAGGCCTCTGCTGAAAATGGACATGTATCCAGTCGGACTTCCCCTGTTAACAAATGGAAAATAAAATAAATTAAAAAAAATAAGAACTTGCCAGTAATGCCTAATGTAAAATGCACCTATTTTGGTAAAAAGGGTATGTTAATCATCATTATAACTGAGTGGAACAGAAAACTCTATGCATTGGTGAACTCTTATTGGATTCCAGGGGTTGGAGCTAAAGATGCAAAAAATTACTTAGATACTATAGCCTATTACATGAAAGGTAAAGTCATAATGGCTGGTTATTTTATCAGACAAAATTTCCAATGCATATAGAAAACTGCGAATAGCATCTTCAGCCAAACACTTAATAAATTTCATAAATCTAATGAATTTATGTATATTTAGAGCTTTTCTCCCCAGGCCTCCGCTGAAAATGGACATGTATCCAGTTGGACTTTCCCGGTTAACAAATGGAAAATAAAATAAATAAAAAAATAAATAAGAACTTGCCTGTAATGCCTAAAGTAAAATGCACCTGTTTTGATAGAAAGGGTATGTTAAGCATCATTATAAATAAGTGGAACAGAAAACTCTATACATTGGTGAACTCTTATTGGATTCCAGGGGTTGGAGATAAAGATGTAAAAAATTACTTAGGCACTATAGCCTGTTTCAAGAAAGGTGAAATCATAATGGCTGGTGATTTTATCAGACAAAATTTCCACTGCATACAGAAAACTGAGAATCACATCTTCAGCCAAACACTTAAAATTTAATAAATCTAATGAATTTAAAGGATATGTATGAGCTAAGTAAAACAAGCTCACTTCAATTCATCCATTATTAATATAGCTGTGGAACACTAACAAATATTGATAACATTTTTGTCACAATCTGTTATCACATATCAGAGAAATTTCAATAGTTTCATATCCATTATTGGACCATAATGCTATAATCATTAATATTATTTAAAAAATGAAATTCTAAGGCATCACAAGAAATTACCAGTGTAAGTTATTAAAATAAAAGGATTCAAAAGGATTGGTATGTTAAAAATATCAAACATTTCCTAGAAATAAACATGAATTGTGTAGTAACTGACATTGTCCTGTGGGATTCACTAAAGGCTTATTTAAATGGAAGATTTACAAGTTGTTATATGAGTAAAACAAAAGAATGGTACAAATAATTGACTACACTATAGGCCAACATAGACACACTAAAGTTAAATCTTAAACTAAATGACATTATCAGTCAGTCTGAACTTAAAAACTTAAATACAAAATATGTTGAAATTCTAAACCCTTTAAGCTTGCATAAACTTGCTCTTGTAAAAGAAAATGAATAAACTAAATCATTAAACAAATTATAACATATATAAATAGTAAAAAAAAGGAAGTAGAAGAGATATTAAAAGTATTCTTGAGGGCTTTAAATATTTATGAAAATATAAATAATAATACAAATAATGTAGATAATGATGATATAGTTGAAAATATTCTAAGGGAAAATATAAATAATAAATTAACTAGTGAACAAACAAAAAAAATATAGACCATTCACTTTAACAGAAATAAAAGATCAAATAAAAAAGTTAAAAGATAATGCCCCAGGCTTAGATGATCTTATACCAGAACTATATAAAATGCTACCAGATGATGCACTTAAAATATTAGATAAGGTCCATTGAGTAATAAAAGCAACAGTTGAAGTCCTCCCCATCATGGAAACATTCTCTTGTATCAACTATTTTAAAACAAGATAAGGATTCTGCAAAGTATTCCTTATGCAAACTCATTTCACTTTTAAATGTGGACTATAAGATGTTCATGCCCATTTTAGCTAACATAATTAATCTACTTATACCTTAACTAATTAACAATGATCAAACTATGTTTATTTTAAACAGGAAAGTACAGGATAACACAATAAAATATATACATTAACAGACTATGCAAATAAAAATAAAAAAAAAACTTTCTATCATTAGTCTTGATTTAGATAAGGCTTTTGGTCCAGTTAATTGGTTGCACCTGTTTAAAACACATAAAGTATATAATTTCTCAACTGAGTTAATTGCAGTCATTTCTAAGTTATACAATAACTCTTGTGTTCATATTAAAATAAGTTATTTTCTTTCTAATTTCTTAAAATTACAAAAAGGCACAAAACAAGGCTGCCCATTATCACCTTTACTTTTTGCATTAACTATAGAATCCTTTACTAATAGTATTATATCCAATATGAGCATTCATGGTATCAAAATAAAAGATTTTGAACTAAATATTCAACTCTTTGCTGTTGATATTTTACATTTTACTAACAATAGGAAATATAGAAAATTCACTAGAACATAAAATTAGTTCTATGAGTCAGTTTGAAGAAATCTAAACTTAAGATTTAATCATAATAAAACAAATACATTATTAATTAATACAAATTAAAAAAAATCATACAAAATAGTCTAACTTCAAGTGGAATAGCAATCAAATGAAAAACCTCGGTTTAACCATTATGTCAAACTTTCAACAGGTTGTTGATAAAATGTTAAGTTTATTCACAAATTAAAACAAATTATTTTTTACAATGGAATAATAATTAATGCTTATTAAGATGGTAATTCACCCTAAAATATTGCTTGTCTTATAATTTTTAGTACTATTTCCTTCAAAAATGATGAAGAAGATAAATAATATTCTACTTAAATGTTTTGGCATCCTAATAAATCAAAAGTTTCCCATAATTGGCACAGAAAACATTGGGATAATGGTGGAATAGGGCTCCCTGATATTCAATTGTACAGAAAATACACCCCTGGGATCACTTCATTGGCTCTGCTTGACAGAGGATCAGTTAATTAATCAATGGGGCAGTAAAAACCGACACACTCTGGCTAGGCTTATAAATGCCCTCGGGCAGATAGCCTAGTACCTACCTATGAACTTATAAACCTATGCTAATTCAACAATTGTGAAAGTTATACATTATGGATAAATTCATTTTATGATTTAAAATGGAAACAAATACATCAAGAAATATTATTAGCAAATAATAAATGTATCACAACCAGTCATAAACAAATATTACCTAATAGTTTTATTTGGTTATTAAAATATGTTTGCATAAATGGTATTAATCTGTCTTCTCAAATTCCCTATTTAAATAACATCTTTTCACCTTTCCAAAAGTTCACATATTCTAACCATTGTATTAAAGACTTAATATATTCTATGTTTCCAACTGTATATGCAAAGGACTGCTTAGAAACTCAGAACTTCAACAAAGTGCTAGTATTGAAACAACAAAGTAATTTAATTTATTGGCATCAATTCTTAAAGGGTACTGATATATATATATACTGTTGAAAATGTAAGGTCCAAATACAGATGAGATTCTGAGAACTGGTTAATTTTAGAAATATTTAGAGACTTTGTGAACACAGAGGTAAATAAGGTATTTAACCTAGATAAGAAATTGTTCACCAAATTGTTAGAATTTTTAATAAATATTAATAATAATAATGCAATGAAAAATCAAATTATTTAAAATTCTTAAGATAGATTTCACATATTTCGATAATTCCTATTGCAACTATTCCTCAAAATTAATAATGAAGACTTCTCTAATGAATACAAAAAAATAATATTAACATCTATAGATAAAACTACATATTCATTATACTGTAAAATGTTTACTTGGAAATGTTTACACAAGGTTTTATTGCTCCTAACAAAATTACAATTATATATACATTAAATAGAATTAAATTCTGGAAATATGATTCTGAAAAAAATAGCTGATTGGCACATATGGTATATGAATGTGATGTCATCTCCCCTTTTTTTGAAAGAAATGAATAACTTTATTCAAGATATATGATCAGATATATGTAATACTTCTATATCCATTCATCAATCTTCTATCCTCTACCCTTTTTTCCCATTTTTGCACATAGGGTAGGGATGTCACTTCAGCAGTGGCAATAATATTTCTGTATCTTTAGTTTTATTTAATGCTCCAGTACCTGAGATAATTTCAAAAACCCATGTGCCTCTTCTTTGGTCTATTGTTGCTATAGCCAGAAATATATTTACTAAAAATTGGAAAAGTAAAGATCCCCCCTCTAGTGTTCAATTTATTAGTATGTCAAAATTGTTTGCAGTAGTGAATTGCATACTATAAAGGTAAGAACTTCTAATATTATACATTCATAATAATCTCGCCTTAAACTTAAAGATTTGCTTGAAAATTACTAATTGTTGTTGATGTATAACTTTGATGTATTGGTCAGCTGTGGACCTATGCAAATAATTATTTTTTTTTAATAATTGATTTATTAATTGTTTTAAAACCAAATAAAAACATTTAAAAAATAAGATGGGTAGGAAAATGCTGAGCTACGATCCCATTTCTGTTAGTGTCAAGCTGAAATCTCAAGTAAAGGTAGAATCTAAGCAATATATTTCTGGGTAAAAGAATAAGTATAACTGTACATTTTGTTGGGTCCAACTGCACAGATGAAGAGCAACCTAAAAGAAGAAACATTCAGGCTGATACAAATAGCAGAGAAAGGATGGAAGGTGTTTCTACCTTGAATTACTGTTTGCAGGGATAGGCACGGAAGAGGCAACAGTGCCAGTGTTTTTGGGAGAGGAATTCATACCTTCCACCTCAAGTCAAGTTAGTGAAGAAAGTGACCCTGAGTTAGGGACTTAAAGGTAAGCCACAACATTTTAAAAATGTGAGGATAATAATTACTGAAAGAGAGAATATCACCCAGTGGGAAGCAGGGGCAGTAAAAAAAAAGTTCCCATTACTTCTTACCTGTATTTGAATTAAAAATGACCTTTTATATAGATTAAGTGAATACAGGAAAAAGACTGCACTTACTATATGGACATGCCAAGCTACTGTTCTATCTCTTTCTTAGGAAGTATTTCAGTCTCTCAAACTGTGCTTTTGAATTCTGTTTCCTTCCACATATTCTAATAATCTTCCCTTGATATGGTGTTTGAGTCAGGTCAAGGATGACAGTCACAGAATGTAAATGTTTTCCTAGGGCTGTTTGAAATTTTACATGCATGGAGGAGTATTCTTTGTTGTCAGCATGAATGCACATTACTGCTACTATTATATACCATGGAATCTTTGACACGGGTAAGCATGCTGTCAGAGTTTAACAAACCTTAAAAGGTTTTTCCTTCTGGTAGTACAGTATATTTCAGTAACTTTGTTGTAACACTGTGAAATAATTTTGACTCATTCATTGTCATTATAATTTTGTCAAACCTAATAAGAACATTATGATGTCTGGTTTCAAATTTCTGCATTTAGCATTCTGTTCAGTATTAGTGAACTTTTATATGTCAATATAATCCTTCCCCCACATTAGAAACAAATTAAACTATCATTTATTTATTTTATTTTCATTTGTTGACCAGGGAAGTGGCTTGGCACAAAGGTCCCTTTCCAGCGAATGCTGGGAGAGAAAAGTTCCAGTACATGCACTACAAATCAAATATTTTAAGTTATGCAATATCAACAATGTTAGGAAAATACAATTGGAATAAATTTTACAATATCAAAATGGATAAGATTGTAATTCTACATACAGTATTAAGACTTCTTATACTAATTATACTCTATACAGATATAGTTAAATATGCAGTAGGATAGATGCCAGAATACAGAGTACCTTTAGACTAGTAGCTGCGCAGACAAGGGTTAAAGGTAGAGCTGTCTCAATATACATCAATAACAAGCATAACTCTGGGGTAGTCAAACAGGATGGCTTGCTGGAGTTCCTTCAAGTGCAGATCACCATAAACAAAATTCCATACCATATCCTAGCCACATATAGGTCACTCTCCAAGTACCAAGAAGCTCACAATGCATACCTGGACCTAGAGGGGACACTTACCATCTAACCTAACACTCTACTAATGGAAGACTTACCTACTCCTCTAGAGACTGGGAATCCTACACAGCCTCAAATCTACAGGCACAGAGATTCTTGGACTTCATAAATATAAACACCCTTGACCAAATAGTGACTATGCCCACTAGAGGCTCCAACATACTATACCTTGTGCTCACAAATATGGGAGAATGCTGCATGCCCCCAATGTCTCATCCTCCCAGGTAAGGTTCAACCATAAAGCTGTCTCCTTTGAAATCAAAATCAACTCCATAATCTCATTTAAACCAGTGACAGTTGGGAACTGTTCCAAGGTAAATGACCTTTTATTAAGTGATGGTTTGTCACAATTCATTGTCCCTCCAAACCTTGAGAACAAAGCAGCCTATGCTGAATTGTTTTCAGAACCTCTGCACAACCATGTCAATGGCTGCATAGAGGCTGCTGTACCTACCAGACATAAGTCCAGGACTAGCCCAAAAATTAAAGTGTCCTGGTGGTGTTCCAACTTTAAACAGGGCATGCAACAAAATGAAAAAAAATATATAGCAAAAATCAGAAAGGATAATTCCTATAGAGATAAAAACTCTCTCATCAAACTAAATAGGCAATTAAGAGGGGATAATTAGGTCAAGCAAAACCAACTTTGAGGTTAAGATAGCCTTCCAGGTGAAAGATAACCATAAGACCATCTACAGCTATGTCAGAAACCTCAAGGGCAGCATACACAATGTGTTCAGCTGGTGGTTAATGGTGCTATATTCACTGAGCCTGGAGATGTAGAGAACTTGTTAGCAAAGAAATTTAGTTTCAACTTTATCTCCCTCTCACCCACAACCATCCCCCAAAAATATCCTCAATCATAACACCTCCAACTATAACTATGAAGCATGTACTGACTGCACTCACTAAAGCCAATGGGACAGCCTCAATGGGCCTTGATAACATCACATAATGCCTCCTGAATAGTCTAAAATATGACTTATCAAGACCTCTGGAGTGATTATTTAACTATATTCTTAAAACAGGCTTTGTGCCATGTAAATGGAGAACTGCGACAGTTATCACCCTTCATAAGGAGGACCTTCAACAGATCTTGGAAACTACAGATTCGTTAGTCTGACTAAACTTATTTGCAAAGCCATGGGAAAATGCTATCATGGACATTATCAACAATGACATTGGAGACCTCCGAACACTAAATCCATCCCAGTTTGGCTTTGTCAAAGGATAGCCATAGGCTCATAGGTTCATAGGTGTGTACTAGGCTAATGACCCTGGAGCCTTTACAAGCCTAGCTCATAGGATTACCCTGGCATCGTGTCACCCAACCTTATTTCCTAGTGCCTCTGTCAAGTAGAGCCACTGGAATGATCCCCGGAGTGAATTTTCTATTTCCCATCCACTCATCAAGATTTGTCTTGAAGAGTGTCTGTGAGGTGCTCTGCTTGACATGCATGGGAAGTCTATTCCATAGCATGGGCAGTCTCTGGGTAATGAACCTGTCCCTCCAGCATGTTCTGTTGATTGTGGTATTGAGGTTGAGGTCTCTGGAGTGTGTGGTGCGGAGGGATGTAGGGTCATGCCTACTAAATCTGGTGAACTTCTTTGAAAAGGTTACTAAGGTAAAGAATGAGGGGAAAGTGGTGCGTACTTCTTACCTAGATTTGGCTAAAGCATTTGATGCAGTACCCCATTTGGGTATTGTCAACAAACCTATGGAACTTGGTAAAAATACTTTTATAACCTACTGGATAGCTAGCTTGCTCACTAATAGGAACCAGGCGGTTAGAATCAGTCAGGCTACCTCTACAGAGAAGCCAGTCACCAGTAGAGTTCCTTCAGTGCTCTCTGCTAGGTCAACTCCTTTTTGAGATTTAATTTTTAGATGTCAAAGCCAATGTTAATGGCCCCTGGCTAACCAAGTTTGCAGATGATTGCAAACTAGAATCAGTCATTGAATCCCCTCAAGACAAGAATACCCTTCAGGAAGGTCTAACACAGACAAATGCTCAGTGGCAAAGCCATGGCTTAAACCTCAATATCAATAAATGCACTACACTGCCTTTTCGGAAGTCTGCCACCCCAGATAACTAAGCCATCAGTAAATCACCTTTAAAAGTTGATTCACTAGTCAGGGATCTGGGAACTCATGTAGATCTTAACCTAGCCTTTAACTAATGTGTCTAAGGTTGTAAGAAAATCCTTCTATGTAGTTCAACTTATAAGCAAGGATATGGCATGTAGGTCCAATGAGGTTATTATATCACTGTGCTCAGCCCTCATCAAATCCACCATAATGTATAATGCCTCCTTCAGTATGTACCTGACCAGACATATGCAGCAAATAGAACATCCACAAAGGTGTCTTAAAAAGATTCAGGGAGTAAACACAATGTCCTATGCTGATTGCCTCAAAGCCCTGTATTTTTACTTGTTTTTATACAGACTTCTGTGAGGTGATCTTTCCTGGTATACAAGGCATCCCTGGATCCTCTTTTGATGCACCTTTTGAACAGCCACAAAATAAACAGTGTCAGAACTACTAGGTTAAAAGACCTAAATTTGGCTTGCAACATAAATAGGACATGTTGGAAAGACTGATATGTTTCTCCAAGTATTCCCATTCCCTGGAATAGGATCCCCATCTCTGTGAAGCAGAGTTACTTCCTATCCCTATTTAAGCACAACTTAAACTAATAGATAGGTAATCAGAAATTCACCCCTGGTCTTGCTCCTATGTCTCTGATGGACAGAGGCAGTCAGTAAATCACCCCCTGCATAAATCATGTTTGTGGGTCACATCTGGGTTACACACCTAGACTTATAAAGGGCCTAGTGGTCACTAGCATAATATACAGCCATGAACCTATGACCCTTCCCACTGAAAAGGCATCACATACAAGGACAATGAATAATCTATTCTTAAACCAGTTGGCTGTCCAACTTACCACAGAGGGATCAATATTTCAGACCATCAACATGCAATTCCTGCATGTAGTATTGTATCATATGCCTTGATCAGATCAAAATGGTCAGCATGAACAGCGTGACCACTGTTGACCACTTAGGTAACCTTCTCAAAGACACGCACAGGATTTAGCGGACATGAGCTACCCCTTATGAACCTGAATTGTTGTGGGTCAAGCCTAAAGAGATTTTGTTATCATGATTAATGATGTTAGTGAAAATGTTCACCATGGCTTTACAGATCAGACCAGTAAGGCAGATAGGATTGTAGTCTCCAAGGTTCAAGGTGTTTCCACTCATGTGGAAGGACATCACTACAGCAGTGCACCATGAATTCAGGGACATAATAGAAGAGTTCTGTGCATGTGTGTTTGATATTGTTAATTAGACAACCTAGTATATTATTAAAGAATTATAGAAAAGTGCTTTTGCCCTTTGATAGCACTTTAAGGACATGTTCCTTTGTAATGACACATGGTCAAGGATAACTGGAGTTAAGTTGGGAGTTTCATCAGAGAAGATGGCAGTAATTTGTTTGCCAGTGTATTTGCAGTGTTGTTTAGGTATGAGTAAGGTGCTCCATTGTGGAAAAGCCCAGAACAATGCTGTGAATTATTTTGTAGTTTTCTAATGTAACTGAAGAAGGACTTGCAGTTATTGTTTGCTGAAGGTGCTAGCCTCAGTTCACAGGATGCTTTCCTGCTCCTTATAGTATCCATCAGTTTCTCAGATGTTTTATATTGTTCTCTTGCAGGGTATTCTAGCCTTATGTGGTACTCTAAGGAGTTTGTTTCTTTTGTTGTACAGTTTGTTTATATTAACTGACTATAGGGTGGCTTATTTGCAAATGCTCCAATGTATTTGGTTGTAGTGGGGACTGCTAGACTCATGTATTTATCTAAAAGAACATAGAAATCTTTAGTTTAGCTGGATGCATGCCCTGGGTCAATTACAAAAATATCTTGAGTATACTTAGAGATTTTTATCATGTAATTGCATGAGGCTGGCCTTTTTGAAGTCTCTAATGAGGTGGTGTTGGTTACCAGGAAAATAGAGGTTCTGAGAGCAAAAGTCACATTAGTTGGTGTGACATAACCTATGAAGGGTAGACCAGTGGAGCAGAACAAGCAGGAGCTACGTTTGTGAGAACCAGGCTGAGAGTGTTCACACCACTGGTGGGTTTATTCTGCATGTTAATACTACCTGAAAATTACAGGCGGAGGGTCACAATTTTGCTAACAGCAGGATGACACTGTGCAGTCCACACAAAGATATATTTGGATGTGTTGCAGCCTTGCATTTGGGTGTACAGCTGCAGCATTTCATATGCAATGATGGGCATGTGCAGTGTGCCTAATTGTCACACTACTGCACAGGAAAAAGCAATGACATCCCAAAGTTTAATGAAATGTATCATGTGAACTACCCCTTTGGCATACACATTTCATTTGGCCTTCCCACTCTGTGACTAACATGACAAAAGTGTGCAGTCCTCCGTTGGTAAGACAGTAACAGTAACTCTATATGGGAAATATGATGGAAACATGAACTAATCTGTGCACTTTGTATGTGCTTTATCTCTGTGTGAATATATAACTGTAATATGCGCACACACACACACACACACACACACACACACACACACACACACACACACACACACACACACACGCATGCATGCCTGCACACACACACACACATACACACACATACACACTTACACACACATGCATATCTAATGTATATAATGCACACATCCACATATATGTGTATATATATATATATATATATATATATATATATATACACACACACACACACACACACACACACACACACACACACATATATATATATATATATATATATACACACACACACACACACACACACATATATATATATATATATATATATATATATGTATATATATATATATATATATATATATATATATACTAACTTATAGCAACAGGCCCAAATGTACACAGTCAAAGCATTGACCATTGGGAGGTTGGCATAATGGCTAAGGTGTTGACCTTACAAGCACAAGGTGAACTTTAGATTCTCATGTGGGATAAATGCCTAGGCTTAAAATGGCATGCAAAGACAGTTACCCCAATAATAACCTATGAACCACAAAAGGCTGATAAACCAAACTTTGGCACGCTACCATGTGCATATGGTTGCACTTGTTTTACTCGAGTGTTGCTTAGGCTGAAGTCTATTTTACTGACACACTTTGGTTGACAAAGCAAATGATCGGCAGGTATGTGAAACTGACAATCCTTATGGCTAGGGAACATGCCCCTTCCCTATGGAGTGTGCGATCTCAGAGTTACTATATATAATTAGCAGGGTTTTGAAGTGGGAATGACACTTGTCCACCTGCAAAAACACTGTTTTGGAGTTTGACTGTTCTGAGGTTAGGTTCTGAGTACGCACACTGTGTGTGTTGGGCTATGCCAAGGTGGTTACATAATCTGATTGCAAAATCAGAGCCATAGCAAGTGGTGCTCATGGCAATAAGTGGACAAACACTGATGGGCATGTCACAGTGTCGGCATGTGGCTCCTTACTTATGCATGTAGTCAAGCAAATTTGGTGATGGATAGGGTATAAATCCAAATGGCCTATATGAGCAGTACATATGTCAATGGAGGCTGTCAATCTCCTTTCTGCCACCCAGAACTGGAGGACCCAGTCCCATCTCCACCCACCATGCTATCCCATGGGCTTAGTAGATTTGATTCAAGTGGTTAAACCAGGCATAGGGGTTCAAGAGAAGGGCCTGATGGTCAGATGCCACTAAGTGGGAACACCTCAAAAAAAGTGAAACTGATAGGTATTCAAAATTGTATTTTAACAGTTCTCGTATGACATTGATGTCTATCTTCTAGTTAAAGGCATGAAATGACAATGAGACAAATCCATCTTTACTGAAGATGCTAATTAAATTCCAAATGCTTGGAGAGTGAAATGTAAATGTAGCAAAATGTAGCACTCTAAGAAGAATTATAAATATAAAAGTGTACACCATAGAACAAACTGCATTATGTCTGTATGACAGCAGTAACGTTTCATTGTTTTGCTTTGGATGTTTTATGGTATTCAGTCTTGAGTAACAGCTGAAAATCCACCCCCACATTTTCCTAGTTGTTAAGTAAATACCATTATCAGTGCAGATTGTTAAGATAACAAAGCTTGGGAATATGGAAGCAGCCTTATTCTCAGTGTGTTGGGTACAGTTGCCAGCTGTCAGGTAATTTTTTCTTTGGTAGTCAGGAATTCAGGGTACTGGTCAGGAAGTCCAGTTTTGTATGTGCTAATCTACAAATGTCACCCACTCTGAATGCTTACATAATTCTGAAGTAAAAGTGTTTCCTTGTTTTTAAATATTGCAGCTGAATTTCTGAACCATGGCCAGCTTCTGTTGTCAATCCAGGCTCCTTGTGAAAACACTTGCATTAGGATGTTAGTACTGACAGTTACGATCATTATCAAATAATTAGCCTTATTATTTGTTTACTGTACCACAACACTCAACAGCAGAAATTCACACAAGTGGATAAAATGTGTTGACTATGGAGTTTGCAATCTTGCAGTAATAAAATGGCATGTCTACCTTTGAGGCTTTGCTGTGTCTTCAAATAAAAGCCAGTTCAAATTTTTGGACATAGAACTGTAACATGATAGCATGCAAGTGCCAAACTCAATAAAAATACAAAGCACACATTATCAAAAACAGTGTGCCTGCATGTCCTATAGGGGACATACATTGTTTTTGTTTTTTTTGTTACTTAATTACCCAATCTGACATTTGTCTGGAAATCTATAACAATTCAGAAGCAATACAGTAAACCTAAGCTTAAAAGTTTTAAGGTATATGTATGCTAGAAAACAAGTAAAGTTCTTTCCTCCCCAAAGAAAAGGAGTGATAAGGAAGGCTATTCTACTAGATTATGTAACCTCCAAAAGCCAAAAGCCAGTTCAAATTTTTTGACATAGAACTGTAACATGATAGCATGCAAGTGCCAAACTCAATAAAAATACAAAGCACACATTATCAAAAACAGTGTGCCTGCATGTCCTATAGGGGACATACATTGTTTTTGTTTTTTTTGTTACTTAATTACCCAATCTGACATTTGTCTGGAAATCTATAACAATTCAGAAGCAATACAGTAAACCTAAGCTTAAAAGTTTTAAGGTATATGTATGCTAGAAAACAAATAAAGTTCTTTCCTCCCCAAACAAAAGGAGTGATAAGGAAGGCTATTCTACTAGATTATGTAACCTCCAAAAGCCTTCATTATTTGCACACCCCACACATCACTTGTCTCTCCTAGTCTATTTCCTGGTTGTGTTACCTTCTGTAAAGACTAAACTTTGAAGGTTCTGCCAGTGTCTGTGTGGGTTCTAGATGGCGTCTTCTACCAAATCCTGATGACACACTGTACAGAGATGGGCATGTTCTAAATTGTGCCTTGGTATGCCTTTGAGTGACACTATATATCCCTCAAAGCTATAGCTCTGTCAGTTGGTGCTCCCAGCAAAGCTCCCATCTGGTGCCTCCCCTTGACCCGAAAAAGAAAAATTCTTCATAGTTGAGGACCAAAAAAAATGTCGATAGGCAAAGGTATGTAGAGTAGATTGATAATAGCTTTGTGCTACACCTAACATAAACACGCACACATGCACACAAACACAACACACACACACACACACACACACACACACACACACACACACACACACACACACACACATACACAGACACACAAACACACACACACGTATGTTTATATATATATATTATATATATATATATATATACACACACACACACACACACACACACACACACACACACACACACACACACACACACACACACACACATACACTGTGTATGAGTTGTTTATCAGTCTTTGATTTGCAAGTCTGCAAGCAGTATTAGAAATCACAGAGCTTGTGAGCTTGTAAGTCAGGTATAGTTCAACAAAAATAACTTTCATTTAGGCAACCCCAACTGCAATCGTAGTTGAATAAATGATTGCATATATTGCTTGCAGGGACAGCTTAGAAACTCTTCTACAGTGCCAATCAACCCCCCCTAAAAGCTTGCATCCAGAACAGCTGCCCCTTTCACCCCACCTTTACTTACAGCCTTTAATATGCCTGGCAATAGATAGGTATCTCATCCAGTGCTGTCTCTGTGTCTTAAGCCATCTGCCAACTTTAAGCGTCATTAAAATAATAAGTGGGTAATAGAAACATACAAATGAGTGAGTGAATGAATAACTGCTTAAAAACAACATGCAGGATCATTTTATTAGCATCTAAAAAAAGCATTATTATGATATTGTTATATTAGCAGAGTGATTACCAAGCAAGGAATGACCTGACCTGTAACTTAGTATGCTGGTATTTAAACTTGTAAAGCTAACACAATGTGATTCCCTGATTTCAAAACTGATCCCTTGTTATTTTTTTTTTATTTACTTAGGTCAAATATTAATGCTGTTAAAGGCATTAGTGATCTATTTTCTTCTCGAGCATGGAAATTACAGTTTAGGATTCACTCATGGAAGCCTCCTCAGGAATGTTGCTGGTATACAATAATGAGTCAGTTTATGGAACATTGCAGTCTAAGATCCACTGAGTGTTTGAAAACTGAACAAACATATCAGGAATGTGGTTTCACAAATAACTAGAGAATGTACTTTTAAGTGTACTAACACTAGCTATTGCATCAGCAATATCAGTGCCCACTGTGAATGCTAGGTTTAAGTGCTTCCTTAGCTAGCCTTTAAAAAAGCCAAGAAAAAGGCATGCACAGGCATCAAGAAAATCCTTTTCAGCACAAAATACAATCAGGCATTTTACTTTATGTTCCTTTTGTTTTTCCACCCTCATTTTAATCACTAGCGTTTTGTATTATCCAGGTGCAACATAAACACTGTGCAGCACCCCCACAGACCTCATTACCCCTTTGCATGATTCCAGCTGCATTATTCTGCAAACTCCACAAATCATTCCTAAATCACATTTGCCCTACCACTCATCACAAACTAAATCTTGAGTCTCCCTCTTAATGTGACCATAAAGTACCTTAAATGAAGGAAAAGCATGAATTATTAGGGTACCTTTCTGTATACAGAAAGGAGATGGGGCAGGTACTTGCCCCAATACCACTTAAACTGCTCAGTGGATGCTCTAAACATGGTAGTACAAGTAACATTAAATCTCTACATTAGACCATTTGCTTGTTTTTGGTAGGGGGTAAGTCTTAAGTTGCTTTGCTCTACAACACTTCTACAAGTAGGTAGCTGATCTGACATGAAACTAGTAATTATGTTAGCATTTCCCTCAAAGTCTCAGCATGCTGATCATTTCTAAAAGAGCATTTGCCATAAATACAGCAAGAAAACAGTTGCTGGTCATTTATATTGCAGTTAATCCAGATATAGCTGTATATTTATGACCAAATTTCTCAAAAAAGTAAGAGCTACAAAATGTCTCCTTTGCCTCAGCAGACACCAAAGCCACTACTTCAGGGGATATAGTATCTTAGTCCACTGCCACAAATATATTCAGCTTACATGTGATGTTTGGTGTACTAACAGCCCCTTAATGCCCATGGCTAACCTTTGAAACAGTCCATTAATCACAAGCAAAGGTAGCCATGTAGAACTGTTTATGTATCCTCCCTTGCCAATCTTGTTTCATTACTTTACTGTCCTGCCATACCCACTCATGTCTTTTGCAATGATTGGGCAAAATACAATTTACATCAGCTTCTTTATATAGTTTATCTACATATGATCTGAAAATGAATGTCATAGGCTATGGTCACAGTGCCTATAAGTAGGCTCTAGGTACTAGCACCTCCTTCAGACTATCATCTGCTGTATTATTTCTCCCTCTAGCCATCTTTCAGAAGTCCATTTTTGTACAATAACTCACTGTCTCATTATACAGATACCCTCCAGCTTTGACAGTCAAGGCACTCCTTGACTACCTCACTTAAAATCTATAAGGTAGAATTTGGAATTACCCAGGTCGACTTAAATATTTAGAGTGTTGTACCCAAGATCAAGATTGACTTGGTCTACCAGATTATCTGACTTGTCTCAATAATCTGTAGTGCATGGTCTGAGTAAGGTAGAATCTGAAATTTGTGCCTGCCATCCCCATGTATTTCCCTTCATGCTTGTTTGTATGTAACTTCATGTACACACGGTATTGTATCAGCAGTATCATCCCACATTAAAACATCTAGTAGCAGGATATCAGTCACTGCCATCTGTTTGTTCCATTACCCCACTTCTCACTCTAACTGAACTCCAGACAATGGTACCTGAAAAAGTGTCCATCCCTCAGTCTTATGGCCTTAACTGGAGTTGACTGCCCTTGCAAGTGGTGCCCCCTTTTGATAACTACAATGCTTAACAATAGTTACATCTGATGCTGTATCTCTCTCTTGGTTTCTTTCTGCTACTCCAGGATACAGTTCATGTTTCAGTTTGGAACAGCTGTTGGCTCCAAAAGACCTTCCACTAACATGGGCTATTTCTGTTACCTGCCTCACATGATTTTGTTCCCCACCTTGTGACTGTGGACATTTGTATGACACGTGCCCCACTTGGTCATTACTGGATGGAAGTTGCTTGATACAGGAGGAATGAATATGGTCTGTATCAATTCATTCAAAAATGTGATAGATAAGAAAGAGAAAACAAGAAGCAAACTATAAATAGCAGCACATGGATGTTTCAAATACCTTACAGAATTCAAGGCATATTACCCTATCTCATGCTCTACAACCATGTTCCTGAGATGATGTAGCTATATGTAAACACACACACACACGCGCACGTGCGTGCACACACACACACACACACACACACACACACACACACACAAACAAACGCACACACACATATAGATAGATAGATAGATAGATAGATAGATAGATAGATAGATAGATAGATAGATAGATACATACATACATACATACATACATAGATAGATAGATAGAGTTCCTATTAGATGACCAAAGATGCATTCTTTTGAATGTGTCTTGGTCGAACTTAAAAAGATGAAAATGCAAAATGATGAATGGGCATATAAGCGAATTCTTTCCCTGGGAAAGAAATCACTTGGCCGCATCTGTTACTTTGCCATTTTCTTCACTGTAGTGTGATCCCGGAGTTGGTATATTTAAGTAGGGAGGGTTTAAGGGCCACAGCCTCCCATATCGGGGGGTGTGAGGGGGGTGAAGCCTTTTGGAACAGCAATTTTTTTCCCTTGGAAAAAAAAAATCGCTGTTCTAAGCATTCGAGTTTGTAAGCTTTCGCTTACATGGGGTTGATAAATCATTGTTCGCTTTTCTAAGCATTCAATGATTTAATGTAGACCAGATAGATAGATAGATAGATAATATGAAGTCTCAAGAGAAAACTATATTAGTTCTAGTTGTAAACACAAAAATTAAAATGTGAGCAAGTTATAGATTATAAGGGCACCTTCATATTTCATTAGGCAAATTCAATACAGAGATTTGGATGTCTATACGAACAGAGTAATACTGACTAATTCCTAGAAAATAATTACATGAGCCTAGTGGAGTATCCATTTATACATTCAAATCTCTTTAATGTGACCTTAGGCCCGTCAAACCTATTTCATCAAATGTGTTCTCACATATATTTTTTTTAAATAAAAACTGAAGACTTTGAAAATTAGCCTCCCTCGGTGCCAGGAAATATCCATTTTCAGTGAAAGAGGCAGTGTGGAACAGAAACATAAATCTACAGAGATAAAAGTTGTTATTCTAGTGAAAAAAAATTAACTTAGTCCCGATATTTTGAGTTTAAATTTAAATTTATTTAGGACCCCAGGGGACACTGACTAGTATGTGAGGGTATCTCCTATGAATAATTATTTTATGATCATTTGAAAAAAACATTGCTTGATCATAACTGACAGAGAAAAAAACTGTCCAAGCAACTCACCCTCTAAGATCAAAATAAGAAATGTTAGTCCCTGTGTTGGGAGCAAGCCTAACACGTGCATCAGACCTATATATACACCAACTCCTCCATTGAACCACTACATGAAAGAAGTATTGCAATGACTAAGAATCTAAGCTTTGATCTATGATAAAAGGATACTTTGGCCAGTTGTTTTCCAGTAGCTAGAATCCAATCAACTGTTCCTTATTCACCTGTAGAGAAACCATGTGGTGGGCTTGCCCCTACTTTTTTGTGGGAGTTTATTTAATTGGATACGAATGGAGGGGTGTGGCTATCACTTAAATTAATTTGATTATATTAATCATAAGTTCTAAAGTGGATGTACATTTGGCTAAGGAATAACTAACTTCAGTAAGTTGAGACTAGAACTGAACTCTGATAAATAAATAGTAAATTCTAGAACTAACCAGTCAGTATATTTCATTATAAGCCAAGTCTTTCTGCTGTTTTATCATTTCCTTATTCTGGAGTGAGTGATAGAATAAAAGAGTACTTAGGTGTGTGTGTGTGTGTGTGTGTGTGTGTGTGTGTGTGTGTGTGTGTGTGTGTGTGTGTGTGTGTGTGTGTGTGTGTGTGTGTGTGTGTGAGACACTGTAGTCACTGGGTGTAGCAATTTCAATGATCAATGCTGCTTTTGTCTTCTTTTCATGGATTACTATATCTGGTTTTCTCTCATCTATTTTTTGAACTGCTGGTAATGGGTTATCCCATGTGATATAAACTTGATCATCTTTTTGTAATGGTTTGTGACTCATATTGCCAATGTTTTTCAGCTACTTCAATATTATAATGCTTGCACAATCACCAATGCAACAGTCTTGCCACATTATTTTGCCTTTCAGTATACAGTTCTTCTGCTATTGTTATATCACAACAAGCAACAAGATGTACAACTGTTTCCAGTTATGTTTTACAATATCTGTTTCTCCCACATATTTAATGGACATTGTAAACCAACATGTATATAATCCACTATCTTGGTCTGCCAATATTAGCCTTTCATCTTTTGGTTTAAATTCATTACTCCTTAACAATTCCTGCATTTGTTCCTGATCAACATGAGGTTGTTCCAAGAGTTTTCTATACTTGCAACTATATTTATTCATTTTTCACATTTATTGCCTTCTCATCTGATCCTTCATCTTTTGTTTTTTAGCACAATCAGTTGCTGACTGATACTTTTCTCCCGGTTTGATTTCCATTCATACTTGAAACTTAGATGCGTCTGTTAAACTAAGCAGAGAAGTCATCTTAGACATTCTCCTTATTTTAAAACTTTCACTATATTTGGCTCGTTTGAGCTCAACACATACGTATGAAGTCCTACAATTGCAGATCTATACATGCAATCAATTTCGAGGAGGCCCGTACCTCCTTCAGAACAGAGAATATATAGACTTTGTATACACTGATTTTGATAAATCATTTGATAAGCATTAAACATCCTTTTTGCTTTCCTCTCTAACTGATCCAACACCTTTTGGTGACAGTCAATCACTTCAAAACTGTAAGTTAGGACAGGAAGAGCAAATTGGCTTACAGCTTGGTCTTTGTCCCTTGATGTCAGTGCTGTTTTCAGTATTAATTTTAGTCTTATAAAATATTTCTTGCTAAGTTTCATTTTAATTTCTTCATGTTTTATTGTTGATCCTTCATCAATTCCCAAATATATATATATATATATATATATATATATATATATATATACACATGTATATACGCAGACACACACACACACACACACACACACACACACACACACACACACACACACACACTCCTTGCTCAAGTTCTTTTATATCACATTCCTGTCTCAGGCTGATGTTTTCTTGGTGCTACAGCTTTCCTGCTTTAAAGGTTGGTTTTGCACATTTATGAAGACAAAATGACATTTTTATATAATCTGAAAAAGTTTTGACCACTTGCAGTTTTGCTTTGAGCTCCTCATCACATGAACTCTACAGTTTTAAATCATGCACAAAAAGAAGATGAGAAACATTTACACTTTGTTGTTTTCTGGGAGCCAAATTGTAACCCTGCCCTAATCTGTTAAGTAGACAACTTAAAGGGTTATGGGCAAGACAAAGAGCAGTGGTGACAGGGAGTCACCCTGGAACATCCACCTTTGAACTGTTATCTGTGGAATAATAATTTGCCCTTTAGCATGGCTTAACTGCAAAGTGGTTTGCTGTAATGCAATTGATCAGTGTAGGGTATATCTTATACATTTGTAAGTTCTCTTTTACCCACAAATGTGGGATATTATGAAATGCTTTTTTTATAGTATATCCATGTCATACTTAGATTCTTTCCCTTTTTACAGTTCTCCATTATAACTTTAACAAGAAATGATCCTTCGTTTCATATGACTTTCTTTTGTTACCCTTTTTTTCTATTGCCATGATTGAGTTTTCTTCTAAATGACTATAAACTCTGTCAGCATCAATTCCAGTGTATAGTTTATACGTCGTTGGAAATCAAGTTATTGGTCTATAGTTTTTAGGATAGCTTGCAGGTTCCCTCTTAAGTAGGAATATTGTTTTTCTTGTTGTTAACCAGGTTGGTGTCTGATTAGGATGTGCATATAAATAGTTTTTACTCATAGCTAAATCTTCATGCAAAGATCTTAATACTTTTTGACAGAAGTTAGGTATTGCATCTGGGCTGGGTTTTCCAATTAGAGTATTTTCTTAACTTTGTTTCATTTTCTCTGGCTGTTACTTCATCCCATTTCATATCCTGTACACTTGAACTTCTAATTCTTTTACTTATTCTACGCTTTTAGCATCTTTATTATGCTCTATAGAATTTTATAGATATTTCTCCAAAATGTATTTATTTCTTCTTTTTTGGTGGTGTTCCATTTCCTTTTGCCTTGTTTCCCAATTATCTTAAAACTTTTTTGGGGGTCATCGATAAATTGTTTAGTTTGTACTTTTCCTTTATATTTATCTGCAGATTGTCTGAATTTTTCTGCCTGTGCTGATATTATAGCTTGTTATTTGTGATAGTGCAAAATAGATCCTGATCTGTTCAAATAGTAAGCATTACTTTTATCATGTCTGTCTTTGAGCATTTTTATTCATCTGTTCCCTCTTCTGTACTCTTCTAACAGTGACACTTCTTGTCTTGATTGCTGCATGGTTTTCTCTGTTCGATAGTTCCATGATGGCATTTGATTTCTCCCCTTCCTTTCCCTTACTGCCCTGTGTTTTCTTTTTTTTTTTGTAAAATTTTACCTGTTGTTAATTTAGCTACACAGTAGGATATCATATTTCCTTCTGTTATATTGCATGGATTTCTATGAACAGTCTTAATTACTGTATTCATTTGTTTTATCAAACTTTTAACTTTTAGGGTTTTATTGAGTTTCTGTAGACTATTTCTTTCATTGCACTTAATATGTCTATCCATCTCTATTAAATGCAGCAACTCTTCTCTTAGATCATTTTTTTCTAAACTGAGGGCAGATTCTTTGTTCTCTATTTCCTGTGGGCATTCTACAGAAAGTTCCAGAGCATTTTCCTGTGCCACGTTCTCTTCAGTTTCATCCTGTGTCATCCATTGCTATTTTACATGGGAACGCACTGGTCCATCACTCCACAAGATTGACTGCATTAGAGTTGCTACAGTGTCCTGCTCCTTCCCTTGCTGTGCAACTCCAACTGGACCCCTGTAATGGTTTCCTATGGAAAGTTCCAAAGTGTCTTCAAATGGCAACTGATCAAATGTTTCCTGCTCCATTGGTTTCTCCTTAATTTGGGGATCCATTCCTCTTTCCTGCTGTGATGTTATCAGAGTTAGATTGTCTACACTAATTCATTCACAGGTACTCCATAACCTCAGTTTCTATTTCTTTAAATTTTCCATTACTAATCCCCTTTTCTACTTTTCCTCTTTGTTTTTGTATTTTTGTATTGTAAAATGTTTCATATCTGGATGTCTTTGCCTGTAGTTCTCTTCAGATATCTTTGGTGCTGCTCTTTTTGTATTGGTTAGTTTTGCTTTCTCCTTTGCATAGATATTGCACCATTTTAAATCTCTTTTTTTTTCTCAAGTCCATATTTCTTCTGTGTGCCTATGTGTTTCTGTAAATGAGTATGTAGAGCTTCCCATTTCTTTGTGTTTATTCATTAATGAGACAGTAATGCTCTGACCAAGTGGCTTATATAACAGATAATCAGATTCTGAGACTTGAACATGAAATCACCATAATGTATTCCCAAATTAATAAATTTATGTTGCACTTTGCATTACAGCTATCTATAAACTATTTATTATTTTTCTCATAAACCTGTTCTAACATGCTTATATCTCAACCATCTGGCCAAGATGCCACACTTACTTGGAAAAAAAATGTGCATGGGTGTTGGGCAGAATGTAGATCATATTATGGATGTTGGTAAGAGTGTAGATCATATGATGAATGTTGAGCAGAGTGCAGATCACATGATGGATTCTGGGCAGAGTGTAAATCATATGATGGATGCCAGACAGAGTGTAGATCATATGATAGATGTTGGGTGGAGTGTAAATCATATGATGGATGCCAGACAGAGTGTAGATCATATGATGGATGTTGGGCAGAGTGTAGATTGTATGATGGATGTTGGACAGAGTGTGGATCATATGAAGGATGCAGAGTGTAGATCATATGATGGGTGTTGGGCAGAGTGTAGATTATATAATGAATGTTGCACAGATTGTAGATCATGTCATGGGTGTTGGGCATAATGTAGATCATATGTTGAATGTTGAGCAGAGTGTAGATTATGTGATGGGTGTTCGGCAGAGTGTAGATCAGATGATGGATGCTGGGCAGAGTGTAAATCATATGATGGATGCCAGACAGAGTGTAGATCATATGATGGATGTTGGACAGAGTGTAAATCATATGATGGATGCCAGACAGAGTGTAGATCATATGATGGATGTTGGGCAGAGTGTAGATTGTATGATGTATGTTGGACAGAGTGTGGATCATATGAAGGATGCAGAGTGTAGATCATATGATGGGTGTTGGGCAGAGTGTAGATTATATGATGAATATTGCGCAGATTGTAGATCATGTGATGGGTGTTGGGCATAATGTAGATCATATGTTGAATGTTGAGCAGAGTGTAGATCATATGATGGGTGTTGGGCAGAGTGTAGATTATATGATGGGTGTTCGGCAGAGTGTAGATCAGATGATGGATGTTGGGCAGAGTGTAGATCTCATTATGGTTGTTGGGAAAAGTGTAGATCATATGATGGGTGTTTAGCAGACTGTTGAAAATATGATGAATGATGGGCATAGTGTAGAGCCTATGATGGACATTGGGATGAGTGTAGCTTATATGATAGATGTTGGGCAAAGTATAAATCATATGCTGGGTATTGATCAGAGTGAAGACCACATGGATGTTGGGCAGAGTGTAGATCACATGATGGGTGCTGGATGCTGGGCAGTGTGTAGATCATATGATGGATGTTAGTCAGAGTGTAGATCATATGATGGGTGTTGAATGTTGGGCAAAGTGTAGATCATATCATGCAATAATGATATTCCCATGGCAGTGAAGATCAGTGCAACTGTTGCTGACTTGATGATAAAACATTGTCCTTTCACAGCACTAAGTATTAACTTGGAGGATGCATTACTCAAACATACATTTCTCAGGTGTTGCACTTCTTACCAGTTTACAAGTAACAGTTCAGGAGAAGAGTCTTACATCTTCTATTATTAAGAAAAGGAAGTTTTACAGACTGAATTAGAATTCATGGACAAAAATAAATATTCAGTGAAACTCCTAACAATGCAATTGGCTAACCTATAAAAGGGTATGGTTATCCTACTGATGGATGAAGGTTGACCTCTCAGGCTTCAACTTGTCACTGATCAGACTTCCTCTATAGGACATCATTGTCGATGAGCTGTAAAACATGATTCTCTTTTTGGGTAATTTCCCCCTTCTTTGACCAAATGCAACTTTCAAGTTAATATATATAACTTTTAGGGTACAGGGGGCGTGCCCCTCCTACCACATTAGAAGCTGCAGAAGGGCAAAAAGTGTTTTCCAACAAGATGGTTTTGGTTAATGCAGTTCTGGGATTTCAATCCTCAGTGCATGTTGTCATATTAGAACCAAAGGCAATACTATTTGAAAATTATTTTTTGTTTTCTTTTTCACAGCTGATAATCGTTATTTCTTTCCTTTCTTCTTCCTTCTGTTTACATATGTCTTGGGTTTGAGGGCTGGTGAGAAGATGTTGAGTTAGGAATCTACGTAGCTGTCACTGAATATGAACCCCAACCTTTTTTATATTAGTTCCATGTGAACTAACAAATGATAGTTTAAGATGGCAGGAAATGCTCATGATGAAATTAAAACTGTTATAAAACAAGAAGCAGAACAGAATGGCACACTTCAGTTCCCTAGTCTTTACCAGAGATTACAGAACACTTATCAGGCCCCAGGTATCGGTTGTATATGTATTGTCACTAATACTCACTTTATCTCTTAAGTAAATAAGTTATGATACATACTCTGCATAGCAGGATCAGTGTTAGAACAGCATGGTCTCTCAGTATTTAAGATCTCTGCCACACATCACAAGGATACAGGACTAATTTCTCATATTCAGATATTGCCAATGAGGAATGTGCATGTCCTGTATGAATTTTCTGTGGGCACTCCATTTTTGTTCCATCTCTTAAAGCATGCTATTAGATGACTGTCTACTCGAAACCCTAAATTTATTCTGCAGCTACATTTACCACTATCAGCCAGATTGGGACTGAAAATAGTTTGTAATGGGAATATTCACTACTCATTTAATGAATGGATATATTAAAAATGTAATAAAAGCATAGATTCCTAATTTCTGATGTTATATTCACACATGTCATCAAAGAGCTAATGAACACATTATTATACATACATTTTTGATCAATTATTATACTTTTTGGTTTAAGTTTTTAAATTACTAATTTACATTGTTAAATGAACATACCTTTGGATTCAGTAACACCTACTACATTAAGTATACACTAAGGTGTGGATTCAATAAAGCCTACAGTGCCTGTGACGCACACACGGTAGTGCACTGTTTTTTATTCAGTAAGTGGCTCTACATGCTGTGTAGAACCACATCTTCTTTCGGCTTTTCCCAGTTAGGGGTCGCCACAGCGAATCATCTGTCTGCTCATGATTTGCAGTGGAGTTTTACGGTGTCAAGTTGTCAGCCCGGTGCCCAACCTTCCACAGAAGGCACACACTCACACCTAGGGCCAATTTTAGAGTATTCAGTCCACCTACTGCATGTCTTTGGGATGTGGGAGGAAACTGGAGCACATGGAGGAAACCCACGCAACCACAGGGAGGACATGCAGACTCCTCACAGAAGACACCCCACCCAAGAATCAAACCGGAGAACCTCTTGCTGTGAGGTGGCAACGCTAACCGCTGCACCACCGCAGCTGCCCTAAACATAGTAAACATTGTGGCATGCTAATTATAGCATAAGCAGTTGAATTGTATGCTAATCACCCAACCAAAGATGAAGGAGCTATTCAACAAACTCAGTGTAGGTTTTCCCTGTGAATTCCAAAACCTAATGGAATACAGCCACAGAAACAATGTTAGGGGTTGCAGTTACTACTCTTATACATGTGTATGTGCAACAGGCCAATGCTATGCTGCTGCTGCTGCTAACAGACCTCAGCCAAGAAGGAGGAGTGTGTTTAGACCCCATTTAAATTTCCATAATCTGCACAAAGTAGAAATTATAGAGCGCTGCAGGGTAGAGAGAGACACACTACAGGAACTCTACAACCTCTGTTATCCTCCACTGACAGCAAGGGCAAGCCAAGGGGAATCAATACCTGTGGAGACTAAAGTATGTGTAGCACTTAGAATAATAGCTACAGGAGCCTTCCAGAGGTGAACAGGGAATGTGCCGGGGGTGTCAGAGGCATCAAGATCCAGGACCTACATTAATTCTTGAATGGTTTGCTACAACATGCCAGTGATTACATATAGTTTCTTCATACACCCAAGGACAGAGATACAACTATCTGCAGGATTTCTACCCTGTAGCGCACTTCCCTGAAGCCCAAGGTGTCATAGACTGCACGCACATTGAAATGAAAGCACAAGTTGGGGAACAGGAAAGGGTGTACATAGAGAAAGGGTTTCCACTCTTTTAACTGCCAGATCATGTATAATACTAAGGGAGTATTCCTGAATATATGTGCTGGGAACCCTGGGAGTTACCAAGACTCATATATCTGTCAAAACTCACAACTCTATCCGAGGTTTTCCAGTGGTGATATCCCATAGGTTCATTTACTGGGAGATGCAGGGTATGCACTGGGGCTATGGCTGATGATGCCCATCAGAAATGCACACACACACACGCACACACACACACACACACACACACACACACACACACACACACGCACACACGCACACACACACACACACACACACACACACTGATGTAGAGCATGTGTTTGGTGCCTAGATACATCATGGGGGGCCCTACAGTGCAATCCCCGTATGTGTGCTGACATTTTCACTGTCTGTGCCATCTTTCACAATATTATTCTGAGAAATTAGCAGGAATACCATCAGGAAGGGGCACACATCCCACCACTACTAGCAAGGTCACCACAGCCATATGCAGGTGAAGAGTTCAAGGGGGAAGCAGCAGCTGCTGTGGGTGTAGGCATACGTAGATTGCAGCTTCGAATGATTATTGGGAGGGAGAAGGAATATACAACGACAATTCAGACTAACTTACCTGCAGTGAGTGTGTCACCCAAGATACACCGACAAAGTGTAGAAGTAACTGTGGCAAGCTTTAAATGGAAGTGAACAGCACACATACTCAGTTTTTCTTCACTAATAGCCAAACTCTCCTTCCTTTAATGAACACTGCATTTTACTGTCATGTAATATTCTCATACATTTTTAAGGACAATGATAGAAAATGCCATGTTGTGTAAGAATACAGCACATAAAAGAAGAATGAACACAATATAAAGAGAAGACGGAGCGGTGCTGGTGCAAACAACACTCATGACTGGTTGTGTGATCATTTACTGCAATAAATATGTAAGCAACACATATACAAACAACTGAGAGTGAGTCTTTATAATAATGCAGTGGAAATGGAACTTGCTTGTACGGACAATGATTTGCATTCTTGCGGCAAAGTTGGTTTTGTGGCAAAGAGAGATAAGACACCCTTGTTGTGTTTTGTAGGTTCAGTAGTCTGATAGTTCAAATCCAAAGTTGTGTAAAAATATTTAAAGTCTGTAAAAATGCAGTTTGTAATGTTGTTTATGTTTTCTTTTTTTAATTTTTTAAAATAATAATGTTTGTGCAATGCAAGGCTTAGCACGAATACAGTGAAATGGTGGAATAAATTAAAATTAATGAAAGTTGCTTCTATAGTAAAGACAGCATAAATTAAAGTTGTGAATCAAGTGTATAGTTAGCACATCTGGTAAATACAATAAATTGCATGACACATCGTGAATGTAGATCAAAGTTCAAGTCCCACTTCTATCTTTTTGTGATAAAAAGTAATAAACACTTTTTACAGTAATAATGCATGTTGAGCTTTGATAATCTTGTTTGCACGTTGCTCACCTCTGTGCAAGGTGTAATGGCCCAGACAACAAGAAGCCATTGTCAGTTTCAAAAATGATTCATTATTGCATTATTTGCCTTCCATCGTGCAAACACGGTAAGTGGTGTTGCATGACTGTTAGCAGCTTCTACAACACCTGCAGCTCCAGTATACATGCAGATAATAGACAGACACGACAATTATAAAAGGATACATATTTGCATTTTTTGCTCTCCATTGCACAACACCACTAAGTGGTGTTATACAGCACTCAGCAAGTTTCCACAACACCTGCAGATTCAGAACACTTGCACACAACAAGCAGACACTTGTCAATTTTAAAAGGGATACATGCTATCATGTGTGTTCTTCCACCGCGCAAACATGCTAAGCTTCATTGGGTATCGGTCAGCATACATACATAGTAATGAATGTGATAATATCGAGCTGCTGGCTAATTGCTCCTGTGACAAGTTTAAGGGCTACAATGTAAATGACCTGGGTTCTAATCTAGCAAAGTCAAAAATGTTTTATTACTGCTGTTTCACTTTACCTTCTATAAAAACTTACATCAGAAAAATAATTACATATATAAATAACTGTATAGCACATGCATTGAGCATACACAGAATATCATATAGATTAAAAGTGTAATGTTAGACATCAGTAGACTTATGGTTCTGTACTTAAACATTTATTTTCTGAACTTTCATGTCACACATATACATGGTTAAGAACTCAACTCTTTAAAGTATATGTGTAACTAATGATCAGGTCTGATGAACAAGGTCTCAGTTGCAATTACCTTTCTGCACAGTATTGATTGTAAAAAACACACCTGCAGCCCAATCTACCCTCTGGCAACTTGCTCAAGTTCATGTCCACAATGCAAGTAGGCTAGGGTTCTAATCTAGCGCATTCCAAATTTTATTGATGCTTGTCCACTCACTTTAAAAAACAAAAGAACGAGAAACCCACCACCATAAATAGCACAAGTAACCAAAAACTGAGGGTAATGCTACTCAACGCCATAAGTCTAAACCTCAAAATGCATGCACTCGAGGCACTCCTCAGTATGGAGAACATCGACATCTGTGCAGTAACAGAAACCTCGTTTAAGGCTTCTGAGAGCACCATAGCACTACTAGGCTATAACTCATACCATACCTTTCAGTCACAGAACCAGGAGTGAAATATAAAAGGTGGGTGTGTATCCATATTCATCAAGGATACCCACACCTCCTGGTTAGTGGCACAGCACAATGTATCAGAGATCATCCATGTGCAACTAACAATGGGCAAAACTGCAATGCAAATTGTAGCTTGCTACAGATCACCCACCATGGCCCAGGACCCCCATTCCGCATTTCTGGAGACACTGGGAAATATGAAGGTCCTACCAAACACCTTAATACTGGGTGATTTCAATTACCTAAACATAAACTGGGAGAACTACTCAAGTATTAACTCCCTTGCCCAATGCTTCCTAGAATTTATAAACTCGAATGCCCTGGATCAACTGGTCAACACCCCCACCAGAGTGAACAACATATTGGACCTGGTCATCACCAACATGGGCGACCGGTGTTCCACACCGGAGGTCAACCCCTCGCTGCTTAGATCAGACTATAGACTAATCACTCTGGATATCCACATTCCACCCCCACCCACAATCAAGGAAACCACCATGAATAACTTTTCAAAAACAAACTTCACGTTACTTAAGACCGAAGTAGAAAGGTTCACAGCCCCCATGCTAAAGGACAATGCTGTCCAAGCTGCTGAAACCTTTACAAAGGCACTCTATGAGCATCTGCAGGAATGCATTGATCAAGCTATCCCAAGTAAATCCAAGACTCACTCCTCCAAGAAAAGGAAACCAGTCTGGTGGACCCCTGCCATAAACAAGCTATACAACAGAAGGAGGAAACTAGTACAGAAAAGAGTAAAATCCCAAGAAGGAAAGACATCCCTGATCAGTATCAGCAAGAAACTACGATCCCTCATTAAATCATCCAAGGCTAGTTTTGAAAGAAAAATTGCCAATGACTCCAAAGATAACCACAAAGCATTCTTTAGCTATGTCAAGAACCTAAGTGGAAACTCTCAGATCTGCTCTGAGTTAGTGCAGAATGGCACAAAATACACTGAACTGACTGATATTGCAAACATTCTGGCAGACAGGTTTAGTGCAAACTTCATCCCCCTCTCACCCGCTAAAGGACCCATAACCATACCAGAAGAATGTAGGGCCCCATCATTCACCAACACACAGGTTAAAACAGCCCTATCCAAAGCCAAAAACACAGCTTCAATGGGACCGGACGGGGTCCCAGGCTGTGTCTTACAAATTGTTGCAAAATGAACTAACCCCTCACCTAAACGCACTGTTCAAACTCAGTCTCTCTAGAGGCTACATACCCACAGAGTGGTGCACAGCAACAGTTATCCCACTCCACAAAGGTGGAGCCACAACAGATCCCAGGAACTATCGCCCTATAAGCCTGACTAGCCTGGTCTGCAAGACTATGGAACACATCATCATGGAACTCATTAACAGAGACATTGGGAATCTCCAAACCTTGGACCCACCCAGTTTGGTTTTCTTAAGGACAGATCATGCCTCCTAAACCTGGTGGACTTCTTTGAGATGGTTACCAAGGCATGAGACAAGGGAAAGGAGGTCCACACAGCCTACCTAGACCTCGCAAAGGCTTTTGACACCATTCGCTATTCTAGTATTATAGACAAGCTCACCAGCTTGAACATAAACCCCTACATCACGAGATGGGTTGCCAACTGGCTCATGGATAAAGCCCACATGGTGAGAGTTGCAGGCTCTACGTCCGACTCTAAACCGGTTACAAGTGGCGTCCAGTAGGGCTCAGTCCTAGGACCCCTCCTGTTTAGTATAGACTTCTCAGAGGTACAGGCAAGCATAGGAGGACTATGGCTGACCAAGTTCACAGACGACTGCAAACTAGGGGCCATAATTGATTCTCCAGCTGATACAGACACCCTTCAGATGGGTCTCTGAGATGGTTACCTGGTGTCAAAATCATGGCCTCAAGCTAAATGCCAAAGAGTGCATAGTCATCCCCTTTGGAAAAAGTAAAGTATCCGTGAACTACCACATAGGTGGTAGTCCCCTAAATACAGAAAATGTAATAAGGGATCTGGGGACCCAAGTAGATAGTAATCTCTCCTTTGATAATCATATTGCCAAGGTGGTTAGAAAATCCTTCTATGTGGCCCACCTAATCACAAAAGGGTTCGCATCTAGAACAAAAGAGGTTATTGTGCCTCTCTACTCATCACTCATTAGACCCATCATAGAATACAATGCCCCATTTGGGATGTACCTTACAAGACACCTGCAACATCTGGAAAGGCCACAAAAGTACCTCACCAAGAGGATTACTGGCCTCAAATAGATGCACTATGCAGCCCGACTCAAGAAACTCCAGCTGTACTCGGTTGCATACCGCTTACTCAGAGGTGATCTCTGCCTGACATACAAGGCCATGTCCAACCCAGAATTGATGGACATGCTCCACCTAAAATAAAACAAATCCCAGAGAGCCACATGCTCTAGAGATATAAACCTCACCACAATGATAAATAGGACATGCTGGATGGATAGATTCCTATCCAAGAGACTCCCCATGCTTTGGAACAGGATTCCAATATACATCAGGCAGAGCCCCTCACTAACACTCTTCAAGAGAAACCTTGACGGGTGGATGGGAAACAGAAAATTTACCCCGGGGATCACTGCAGTGGCTTTGCTGGATACTGGCACAGGGAACTAATGGCTCTGCTGGACAGTGGAGCAGGGAACTAATGGCTCTGCTGGACAGAGGCACAAGGAACTAATCTAAGGGGGTGGCAAAAGCCAACACATTCTGGCTAGGCTTATAAATGCTCTTAGGCAGATAGCCTAGTACTTACCTATGAACCTATGAACCTATGAACCTAAATATAATTATAAATAACTGTAACTATGTATATCACTGAAGATAACATGAATTCTATGTGTTACTGAGGGTAAACTGACAATTATGTTTCTGTACTTAAAAGTGCCTTTTCTGACCTGAGATGGACTTTATACTTTAATGATAGTCATATACACATTAATGTATAAGCCAGGACCTGCTAACACTTATGCATAGTTAAACACTCAATCTATCATGTGTCTGTATAGTTAATGAGTATGTCTAACAAGCACTTTTTCTGTGGCAAGCATGAAGAAACACTTATGTGGAAGAATGTATTTTGTGTATTGTACATAGGTTTGAATCCCACATTGTACAAATCTCTTTTATCAGTGTACACACAAAAATATGTCAGGTCATGAAATGTAGAAGGTTGTATAGGCATGAGAAGCGTACTAATTGGTTCTTTGACAGAGAAGCTGATGCAGGGAACAGACTACCAAATTACATTAAAGCAACTACTAGTTTAGATATTTTAAGAACAGCCTAGATACTTATTACAGGAGCAAGTATTTTGGTGTATTGGCAAGCTAGAAGGGCATTAATGCCCATGCTTGAAATATTTGTATGTATGTATGAAATGTATACCCCTAATACATTTTGGCAAAGTTAAATCAACTAACAAGTACAGCAGCATTCAAACCAAAAACTAATGCCAACTGTCACATTACCCTCCCTAGTTCATAAACTGCCTTCACCTCTGTTTGGCACTCTTGCTCTCTGCTCGACACAGCACAAATACAGTTGGCATAGTTGTTTAGGTTTGCACACAAGCTGTAAAAATGAGATGCATGAATTTGTGGTAAAACACTGTAACTGTTGAATTTTGACCTGTACAGACATGACAAGAGCTAGAAGGGAAGGTGTCCAATTTAGGGATCAAAGCTCATGTGTAGAGTAGTCCAAAATATTCATTGAACTCCTTGTAAAGCATCACAGCTGTAGTCTACTGCAGAGGTACTATACCAGGTCTCAGTACAAATCAGACACTTGGAATAGTCTGTCAAAGGCTGTTTCCAGTGTGAATGGTATTCCAAGCACTGGAAAGCAATGCAGACACCATTACAATGACCTGGAAAGGCACAAGCAGGAACAACTCAGCCAGTGGCTGGATAAGTTTAGGATGCTAGCATCCCACAGTTGTGTAACTATAAAGGAAAAAGATACTTTATAAATGGATACAGCCAAGACTGGCATGTATAACGCTCTTCTCTTTTTCTCTCCTTTGTCTTTTACAGCTGCCCAGGAGATTGCAGTGAACAGGGATGCTCATGATGACCATTTGGAAAGCCTTCTCGGCCTCTAGAATTACTATTTAACTGTAGCCTCCAAACAGGCTGCATGTGTCATGAATGGAGAAAGGCAACAATCAGCCCTCTGCACAAAGGTAGGCCATCTACAGACCCTAGAAACTACAGACCCGTACGTTTCACTGGTCTTATATGTAAAGCCATGGAAAAAAATTATCATGGAGATGTTCAACAGAGATATAGTAAACCTCCAGACACTGGACCCACCCCAGTTTGGTTTCATCAAGGGCAGATCATGCCTACTTAACCTGGTGGACTTCTTTGAGAAGGTCACCAAAGCAATGAATGAGGGAAAAGTCATTCACACTGCCTACCTTGACTTGGCTAAGGCATGTGACACAATATCCCACTCAGGTATTGTTGCCAAATGCAAGAGGTTATGTACAAACCCATATGTCATCTGGTGGATAGCCAACTGGCTGACAGACAGGACCCAGGAAGTTAGAGTTGGGAGTCCACCTCTACAAAGAGGCCAGTCACAAGTGAAGTCCCTCAAGGATCAGCTCTTGGACCATGTCTTTTTGGCATTTACTTCTCAGAATTCAAGGCCAATGTCACTGGTCTCTGGCTGACTAAATTTGCAGATGATTACAAATTAGGAGCTGTCATTGAATCTCACACTGACACAAATGTTCTCCAGGAGGGGCTGACACAGATAAACAACTGGTGTCAGGGCCATGGACTAAAATTAAATGCAAAGATATGCATGATAGTATCCTTTGGGAAGTCATCCATCCCTAGTAACTATCATATAGACAACACATCCCTTAGAGCTAACTCAGTAGTCAGGGACTTAGGGACACACATAGATAGTAATCTAGCCTTTGATCATTACTTGTCTACAGTGGTGAGGAAATCATTCTATATTGAGCAACTTATAAACAAAGGTATGGCATCTAAGTCCAATGAAGTCAATGTTCCACTGTATTTCATATTCATCAAACCTATCAATGAGTACAATGCCCCCTTTGGTATGTACCTAACCAGCCATATCTAACAACTGGAATGTCCACAGAGGTTCCACATTAAAAGAATACAGGGTGTAAGCAATATGTCCCATACAGACCGGCTCAAGGCTCTATCTCTGTATTCTGTCTCTTACAAGCTTTTGAGAGGAGATCTATGTCTAGCCTACAGGGCATTGTCAGACACCACTCTGATGAACATCCTGCATATCCACAAAACAAACAGCACCAGAATTACCCGTTATAAAGAATTAAAGTTTGCCTGTGATATAAATAGTACCTGCTGGAGAGAGATAGGTATGTATCCCAGAGACTACCCCATCTATGGAACAGGCTCCCCATCCATGTGAAGCAGAGATCCTCCCTAACCAAATTAAAGTGCAACTTGGACAATTGGATAGGGAACAGGAAATTCATTCCTTAGTTTGGCACCTATGTCTCTAATGGACAGAGGTGACCTGTAAATGGCTCCTCTCCCCAGCCCCTGCTTACACTTATCAAGGGTATCAGAACTTGTCAGAGATTCAGGATGCATGCTTAGCCTTAAAAAGGCCCTTGTGGTCATTAGCCTAGTAAACACTTATGAACCTATGAACTTAGAGAAGCAAGGGATATGTATGCAGCACAAAGAATATTAGTTTATCAAATGTATTGCCCTTTTATACATTAGTAGCAAATTTAGCATGCATATCTTAAGTATAAAATCAAGCATATATCCTTCAGTATGTAGTTCAAGCCAAATGTAGGAGTCAGTTGTAATAGTGTATTCAGATGTTATGGGTTCAAATCCCACACGTAACAAATATATTGTAAAATAATTAAAAATATTGTATATTAATTTCATGAAAAATTGGCATACCTACCATGCTATTAACTTAATCTGTATTATGTTATACAGCATATGTGCAATATATGCATTTGTAAGGATTACCTGGAACAATTATCAGTCATATTTTGTAGTTGTTAAAAAGTATAGTTAATGTAAAAGTAAATGTAGTATTTATATCATAGTAATTTACTGAATGTGACATATAATGGTTCTAATTATCTTTTTTATTTTCTCTTACCCTACTCCTTATCTCTCTTTTCTTATATCTGTGGTCACAACATTCTGACATCATCAGTTTTTGACAACTGACAAAATGATTTCCAGCACAGGGAGGTAGACCAGCCAACATGGCTCAGCCTGCCACTCTTCCAACGACTGCCGCATCAACTCCCAGCACATCTAGAATACAACCTGGCAGTACTGCCCCTGCACCCCTGCACTACCTGGCCCTCCACATCAGGTAGCATTACCCTGGCAGCTAGTGCAGTAGTCTCCTCCGGGAGTATTGACTGAGTTGGTGATTTTGTCACCCACCAGAAGATGCCAGGCATGGTGTGGAGTCATGGAAAGTACCATTGGTGCACTCCTCAGCCAGATTAACAAGATGCTCACCAGAATGCTTTCAAAAGAACACATCGAGTACTCCAACAATGAGTTGAGGATGGAGACACTGATGACATTTCTGAGGATGAGGATTAGATTCTCACTGTCACGATAGTTGACAGGCGTGGGCATCCATTGCCCTCTCCCTATCTCCAAATCATGGTGACACCAACATGTTGTGTCCCTCACCATCCCTGTCTCTTGTTTTATTTGTCCTTTTTGTCTGCATCTGTTTCCTCACCTACCCTACTTACTCGACCCTGAAGTACCTGCACCCCTTACCAAACGTTTCTCTCTTATTCAAATAAAACCTCAAAAGTGGGCACCTGTCCCACAAAAAATATTTTCCCATATATAGCTCTTGACACACTTGGCTCTGTCCAGTTGACTCCCATACATAGCTCTCAGACATACTTGATTCTGTCCTCCAAATTCATCCAATATTCTATCCGTGTTCATTTTACACTGTTGAAGAAGTAGATTGTTATAGTTCTTTCCTACCTCCCTCCTGCACATTCCTGTCCTGCTTTCCATTTGTTCTTCCCCTGCTTGTCACCCATTTCACCACTTTCCTATCTACCCCATTTTCACACCTATAATCTGGTTAAAAAATATAATCACACATCACACACATATGAATAAAAAATCACCAAATGAAGCTTTCACTTTTTGTCCTCTGTGTTTGCTTGCTATTTAGCATCGTTCACCAATCCTGAGTGACAGTGAATGCTCTTCATATCCTATGGAACGGTATGGATACGTTTGCTGAATGCTGCATAAAATCAGCTGTGCTAAGGAAACACACAGTTAAAGTAGAATAAAGGCACTCATATTAAAAATTGCATATAAATGTAGTTAGTCTGTTGAATGTATAAATATGCAAATCCAGATCTACTACTATTCACCAAAAAGCACATTTCACTTAAAACACAATTCACTGAAACACATTTCACTGAAACACATTTGACCGTGCACTTTTCACCGAAAACACAATTCACAGAAACACATTTCACCGAAAGTTGAAGATGGCCTTTTCTGCACTGTAGTGCGACCCTGGAGTTAGTATATATACATGGATGCATGTAATTGCAATATATTACTGTTCTCTGACAATAATATATACATAAAATATGTAGGGTGGCTATGCCCCCCACACACCCCCTTACTATATATACTAACTCCAGGGTCGCACTACAGTGGGGTATAGGCCATCTACAAATTTCGGTGAAATGTGTTTCAGTGAATTGTATTTTCGGTAAAATGAGCTTTCTGTGAAAAGTGCACTCTAATTTAATTTTCGGTGAAATGTGCTTTCAGTGAATAGTAGTAGATCCGCAAAGCCATATGTGCACAGTTGACATAAATCGAGTATTGTTCATTTTTATACAGACTTCACTGTAGTCAGTCCTCTTATATTTGCAAAAATTATCACTTGTAATTATGTCATTACATCAATAAATATGGATTTAAACCCTTTATCATCTGTGTTCAGTATAAGAGCTCATGGCTCTTACACCTGCCACCACAGCAACAGCTAGACAGCAAGTGTTTTTCTTCCACTCAGTGCTGTCCAAAGTGATGACTGACATGCCTCTCTGCTTAGTGTGTTTGTGCAGAGGAAAGAACCACTAAAACTCTTATAATTTTCTCAGTGAAGCAGAGACCCACATTTGCTCATCACTTAACTATGGGCAAACAGGGTAACCACGCAAATTCTTTTTTAATGTCCTAAACTTTATAGCACAACATTTCCAATATGAACTACCTATGAACCCCATTGTATCTGTTAGCTATTTCTACCATAGACGATATGGATAGGAACTTCTAAAGTTCAAGTAGTAGTCATTAAATGTTTATCTTGCATGCCCAAACACTTTGATATCGATCGTGCAAACTAGTTGCTCAGAGGTGCGCTATGGAAAGTGTTGGTTAGCATGCATTACTTATGTGTATTACCCAGTCTTCATCACATTAAAATCCATGTAAAACACTTTTTACGAAATGAACACATCTTTACACTGAGTCATGAGTGCCATGTACCCAGTACTCATTCCCAAATGTCACCTACAGTAATAATAAGTAGCAGAACTGCATTGTTACATCTAAACCTTTATACCAACAATAGACATTTAGATCGTCATATGCATGCATTAATGTGGGCAGCAGTTCTTCACAAATATGCACACTGTACATACACATTTGCATCCATACTGATCACAAACAATGTGCGTATCTGTATGTGACAAGTGTGTAATGTACACAACCATACTGAGAAACAGCTGCATATGACTCAGTTCTGCCACATGCATTCCTGACAGTTTTTTGCATCTAGTTTGAAAAGCTGTCTTTTAAAGTATACCTGCACATTGGAAACTCAGCAGGAAATACAAAATCCACACTTTGCACACCACTGTCATAACACAATATGTTACCCATATCATATAATGATGATGCCATCATATATAAAGACCAATATCAGAAGGCAACAACATACATCAGTGGTGATACAATCATGAACTACTGTGTTTTGAAGAGGGGAACAAAATACTTACATGTGTGTGAAAGTACCACAGCAGCTACATTATGTGTATGTCTCAATGCATGTGTAAGTTTGTGTGCATAGTCAGAAGACCATCAGTTTGTATCCTACTATCATCAATGTAGTCACAAGCAGAACTAATATCTTGACAGTCGTACATGCCTGCTCAGCCATTTCATACAGGCCTTCCAACATCTTCTCACAAACATCTATTGATAATGTCATTCACTATAAAATGTCCAGCAGCAGCTTAAAAGTCATACTTGTGAAATGGCACTTTTGTTAAGTACTGAGTTCTTTAGCTGGTATACCTAGTTAGGTAGGGGTTCTAATTTCATTGCAGTCAACTGATGTATGTGTATTTGTGTTCACATGACTGACATTCAAGAGACCAGTTTAGACCAGCATGTGAGACACTAATTCTTCTTCTCCTTTCAGCTTTTGCCATTAAGTGTCACCACAATGGAACAACAGTCTGCAGAATGATTGGCAGTGGAGTTTTATGGTATGAAGTTGCCAGACTGGCACCCAACCTTCCACAGAAGGCACACACATCCACATGCTCATGCCTAGGGCCAATTTAAAGTGTCCAGTTCAACTGCAACATGTCTTTGGGATGTGGGAGGAAAATGGAGCACCCAGAGGAAATCCATGAATTTGAAGGGAAGACATACAGACTCTGCACTGAAGCCACCCCAGCTGAGAATTGAACCAGAGAACCTCTTGATGTGAGGCAGCAATGCAAACCACTGCACCACTGCAGCCACCCTGTGGAAGATACTACTACTACCATCTTATTCTCAACAGACACTGCTGATATCATCAGGTATAAAGCGTTATCTGACAGTATAAAAGCCAGAATTGTGCTGTGGCATTTGCGTTAAGTGCTATGTTTTGTAGATAGGTAGGTATGGTTTCTAATTTCAGTGCAGTCAACTGGTTTGTGAATGCATTCAACAATCATTGACAATTTTAGAATGGCATGTGAGTCCACATCTATGTCAGACACTTCTCTGAACATCTTCTTATAACATACAGTGATGATGTCATCCTGTATAACATGCACTCTGAGGGCATTCAAGACAAACCTGTGCTGTGGCAGTAACATTAAGTACTGTGCTCTCAAGCTGCTTTGTTTAGATATATAGGGGTTCTAATGTGACAGCAGGCAACTTGGGTATGTATGCATCCAAATATTACTATTGAGACAATTTTACACAGAGATGGGACTCCATATTCATGTCAGACACTCCTCCCTGCATGTTCTCAGCATACAATGATGCTATCATACTCCTTAAAGTGCAACATGACAGTGTTAAAGTCAGACATATGTGGTTGTGCTACTGTTACACTGCATGGCATTCATGTTCTATACCTACACAGGTGTAATGTTCAAATCAGACCTAGTCTACTGCTGCGTGTGTGGTTCGTGGTACATTATAGCCATTGTATGATCTCTTGAATCGCTCTCTATTTCACTACCACTTAGAAGAAACTTTAATGTAGCTCCATGCATGCACCATCCTCTTATTTTTTCCTCTGGCCATGTTAAATCCTTCCTGCAGAGAAGTGGAGGATATCCTCACGTCAAATATGCATACACATATCATGAAGCTGAGTCCTTCCATGAGCCTCTGCAAGCCATCTTTAAACCATGACATTTGTGATTGCTAATTCTGTCATGGTGTGGTGCACATCTCCCAAATGGACAGTGGCAATATGTAATGCAATCTAGCAAATATGCACATATGCCCAATAGTCTTACTATCTTCCATAATATAGATGTAGGGAGTTTGCTTTAAATGGTATATTGGCTAAAATTTTATGTGATGTTGGCTGCAAGCTTAATAATATGTTATGACCCTATGAATATTTGACATGTCAATGTTGCTGTCCTTAACAAGTGCTGTGATGAGGTGTGGATGGACAGTATGCCTATAAGAGGGTATTACAATCTGTGAAGTGAGTTAATGTATTAATGGCCACTGCTGCCATTTCATTATATGCTCCTACAACAGCTGTAGTAATATGCCTCCTGAGAATCGTTGACATGGCATGATGCACTTTTATGTATATTGTTGGATTATTAGGACATGTGTTGTTGTAGTGGAGCAGATCAACATTCTACCCAGTTTTCATTTCACCATCACAGTGACACTTGCAGTATGGCACAAGTGTGCATGTGTCTACCTACCATCATGAAATGCTCTGTGACAGACATCAATATAAATTAATAGTGATTACATGGGCAGATAAGTCTTGTTTCATCCACATGTTGTAATGCTGTGATGTACACAGAAATATCAGATGTTTTGATACAACTACAACCTTGTGAAATTCATTGTATGTGCAGTTGCGTTGCTATTCTCAAGGATTATTGATGTGGTCAGCAGCACCACTGTGTGACTATTAGCATTTGTGTCAGGAAATGTTCTGCATGAGCTACAAACCACTGATCTGTAATGTGCCCTTATATGGCATCAGGTCGATCAAACACAGCTTTCCTATGAAACAAATATAGACATATACTGTGCAATTGATATAATTACGTGACATTTGTACAGTTGTATGACTGTGTGAACAGTACCAGTGTATGACATATGATGCATGACCAAGTTTGTATTTGGAGATGTTTTCACAAATCATTTATTTTAATAAATGCAAAATGTTAAGGGAAATACACAAATAAGCACAAAGCTGTTTTTAGACACCACCAGCCATACCCAACCAGAGAAAATAGGCAATCTGCTAGCTAATTGTTTGTCTAACACTTGACACCTCCCACCCCCCGTCACCACTGGCCATCATACATGTAAATGTAAATGTAAACATCACTCAGTTTTTATTCTCAAGAGGGCAACTCATATGTGCAGTCGCTAAGGCTAAAAACACAGAATCAATGGTCTTTGACAACACCCCATATTGCCTATGCAATAATGTAAAACCTGGCCTAGCAGACACAGTTGGATCCCTACTTAAACACAGCCTCCAGACAGCCTATGTTCTTATAGATGGGTGTACAGCAACAGTCTTCTGTCTAAGCATGGGGGATCCAGGGGATCATCACCTGATGCATGGAGTTATAGACTCATACTCCTGACTCTCCTCATCTGTTAGATAGACCAACGAGTCATCATGGACTTTATCAAAAAGGACACAGGTAATCTCCAGACTGTGTACCAAACCCATGTTTAATCTATTAAGACTACATCATGTCTGTTACATCTGTTTGATGTTTTCAAGAAGGTCACCAAGGGCATGCATGGGGAAAACACTTCCATCTTGTGTACCTTGACCTGGCTAAGGCATTTGACACAAATCCACACTCAGGTATTACAGAGAAACTGGCTGAAGTGGGCATAAATGGCACAGTGGTGCAGAGGTAGCATTGTTACCTTGCAGCAAGAGGTTCTCTGGTTCGATTCTCGGCTGGGGTGTCTTCTGTGTGGAGTCTGCATGTCCTCCCTGTGTTTGTGTGGGTTACCTTTGGGTGCTCCGGTTTCCTCCCACGTTACAAAGATATGCATCTGGAGCATTTCTCCCTGGGCCTCCGGTAAAAATTGGCTTCGTTCCAAGTCAGACTTTTCCAGTAAACAAATGTTAAAATAAAAAAAAAAAAATAAAAAGTAAACACCTACATCATCAAGTAGGTAGACAAATGGATCGCATACATGACACACAAGATTGAACTGAGTGAAGTCACCTCTATCTAGTGACCAGTTCTGCACCTCAAAATTCTGTACTAGACCCTTTCCTGTTAATTATTTAAGTCTCATAAGTTGCTGACACATTCTATGTCTAACCAGCTTTGTGGAGGATTGCAAATTCTGGGCAAACATTAAATCCAAGATTTGTATTGGTATAATGCAAACAGTATTAACACACACGAAGGGTTGTTGCCAGAGCCATGGAGATGAATAAAAATCATGGGGGGGGGGGGATTAGTTCCTTTATGAAAGCCAATGCACAAGCTAATTATAATATAACCAGCACATCCCTATGAGTAGACCAAGTGGTATGTGACCTGTGTACTCAGGTAGATGGTATGCAGACCGTCCACCTGCATGTGTCCATAGTGGTGACTAATCCCTTGCATGTAGCACAACTCCTGAGTATGTGCAGGACATCCACATCAAAGGACACTATAGTCCCATTCTTCTCAGCCCCCATCACACCAATAATTGAGTACAATGCACCCTTTTGCACGTACCTCCCAACACATCATTCCAAGGATGATTTATTCAAGTGTATCACTTTTGCCACAGTGAGCTCCTGCACATATTATCGGCCATACCTAAGTATTTTTTTGATGAATAACCATTAGAAGTTGACAGTCCAGTACTCCCTTCAAGGTGTTATACAAGATGAATGTGTGACACATGTTCCTGTGATGCACCCAGTAAATACATAGCTGATTGACAACATTGATGGCATGGGTTACATTCATGCAAGTGTGGATTGTGGCATATATATGCCATGCAAACCTGCCAACTAGCCAGAATTGCTCATAATTTAAACTACTTATACTATTTGTATAGCAATTTAGTTGCATTAAAAGTTAAGAACCAATTACCTGATATTTAATACAGTTGTATCAAATTGAGCATGCATATCTCAACTGTAAAAGAAACTGTAAAATAAACTATGCATGCCTTATTCTGTAGCACAAAGCAATGGTGCCATATTCTCAAATAAATGAGCATGTATCACTAAACTGTGAAAGGAAAGTATGCATGCAGTAGTCTGTAGGACAAAACAGCAGTAAAGTATTAGAGAGTAGTCATTGGTTGTGGGTTCAGAAACCACACTTCCCGAATATACTATACTGTTAGGTTTTCATAATTATTGCAAGGTAACTTCAGACCTCTATACCAGTGGCACAAATGGCCTACTGTAATCTCTAATCAGTATAACTGGAACACACATATGTGCATCAAAGGTAATGCAGAAATTTGTTAGGAGTTTGTGGTGTTAAAAGTAAAGGTAACAGAATAGAGTCAAATAATTGTATCAATGCTTGTTATGTCACACATGAAGTTACTAATGTTCTCCCTTTTTTTCTCTCATCCCAACCCTTTTCTCTCTCTCTCTCTCTCTCACTCTCTCTCTTTTTTTTTTAAGGAGCAGCAGAGGGGGTGCTGCCAGGTCATGCACCAGTCATGCTGGCAGCGGTACTGTAACCGGTGGAGTGGGGACAGGAAGATCTCATGGCATAGGCCTACCCCACTATACTGTGGGGAAAAAAAGCGAAGATAAGGGTTGGGGTGAGAGCAAAAAAGGGACTACATTAATAACATCATATGTGACATACAAAGCACTGATACAATTATTTGACTCTATTCTCATACCTTTACTTTTAACACTACAAACTCCTAACAAATATCTTCATTTCTTTTGAGACTACGCAGTTCATAACAAAGGCACACTATAGTGCAGATTGCAGCCAGCAATCCTTGATGTGTGCATATATTGTACATATGTGTGTTCTAATTATACTAATCACAGTTTACAGCAGGCCATTTGTGACACTGGTATAAAGGCCCGGAGTTACACTGCAATAATAATGAAAAACTAACAGTATTGTATATTTGGGATGTGTGGTGTTTGAACCTACAACTGCTGACTACTCTCTAATACTGTACTGTTATTTTGTCAGACAGACTACTACATGCATACTGTCCTTTTACAGGTAAGAGATGTATATTCATTTTATTATTTGAGAATATGGCACCATGAATACCAGTCGTGACTATATTCAGCTTTTAACTCTTACAATTACTCACTGAAATTGATACATACACATCTGTAGGGTGTCCCCTGTACTAAATTCCCTGAACCAATGGTTGAGGGTATCCCCCTTCTTCCTCCAGAAGTCATCAAACTGATCTCTGCATTATGTGGTGAATACCTGTAGCAGTGATGAATGCCCTGGCAATAGTATTCCAGGCTTCAGACTTGTATTTTGTGCCTGAATAGATTCCCAGTAGCAGCTGGGGCCCATGGTCCTTAACTGGAGTCCAGTAAAGGCTTTGGACTCCTGAACAGCACATCTCTGCACTGAGAAGTGTACTCCCTCACCAACAACACCAGACATGTCTACTACAGCTCAAGCTCAATGCAGAATGAGCATTTCTCACCAGTTTCCATTTTGTATCCTGATGTTTTCCCGCCAATTGCATGTCTTGCACTTACTGAGACCGCACATATTTTGGTTTTGTAACATTTGAAAATGTTGAGCATCGCTTACCATCACACAAACATGGTAACTGAGGGTGCGCACTGGCAGGCAATGTGTTTTTGTGATGGTAGGCTATGCACAACTATAGCAAACGATGCAATTTCAAGGTTATTTGGTATACAGGCACTTGAGTAAATGTGCTAGTCAAACGGACCGTGTCTACTGTTCTCCTACACTTACAGCTGTTGCCACAAGAAGATAAAAAAAAATTGTGTGTATTGCACTTCATTACTATAATCTGCAATGTCACAACAGTAAAACAAAATTTGCACACCCTGTACTAGAATGCAAGACCATTTGTACGCCCTACCTACACTTAACACCTGCTTTTATAGGATTAGTGACATGATATTCGCTATCTTAGTATTCATTGGAAGGTTCCTGCTGTTAATTGCATTGCAACGCTGCTTACCATGTCTGCCCAATGGGCCATAGTATTAATTGAATGCATCCAGTTTATATTTGTGGCTGTCTGAGTCCTGTCTGCACGCTGGGTGGTCCATTCCTCCAGTTTGGCAGTGCTGCACTTTGCACAAACCAGATGAGCACAGCTAAACATGTTTGTGCTACGTGGCACATCATGCATATCTTGGCCTGAAAAAAAAAATGGCGATATATTTGAAATGAGGAAAAACAATCTATGCCCGTGGTGAAAACAAATTTTAATGAAGAAAACTCAGGTAAAGAAAAAACAATTGCCGTGCTATCCTACAATCCACTTTCATGGCCAGTAACCTTACACGGAAAATTTTATCTGTGTCATACCTCCCAACTGTCTAGAATTTTGCAGAATGCCCTGATGTTTGCATCATATTTTTGGGCTGTTCCTTGTAAAATTTGTGGCTTTCTGGAACATCAGTGAGGACTGAAGTCATTACATAATGACATACATTTGAGTTTCATAATTCACATCCTTCAGAAAATGCATACTAACACAAATACTATTATTTTAGCTCCTTTCTATGTTTATAAGAACAATATTGTAAATCTGTCCCTATGTTTGGGCCTTTGTCCCCTCATTACGTTAGTCTTTGTCCAGATTTCTTGCACTAAATGGTTGGGAGGTATGATCTGTATTCATTTTTGAGGTTTTGCTGCCAGCAATACTGGTGTGAACTGCAAAACGTTGCTTACGCATGCCACGCATCATTAATATAAATGGTGCAATGCTGCACTATGAGTAATATCGCATACGTGAAAACACTCCATGTAGGATCTGCGTGAAACCTACACAGAATCTGGTTGTATATGTTATTTGTAACTATGAAACATATAAAACATACTCTTATACTGATATATTGTTGATAATGTTATTAATCCTAAGACATCTTGCCCTTGCCTTACTTTTGCATGTATATGGCATTACAAAGCAGGATATTGCTATGCTTTTTCATTCAGTTACAGCAAATAATGTAAATCAGTAGTCAAGTCCTGAAAATTAAATATTTTGTAATATATTACATGGTTATCCAATAAAATACTAACAAATCTCCAAATTAATTTAGATAAAAACATGCTATACTGACGTGCAACATAAACAGTACATGAATCCCAAACAAACCAGCTGCTCAGTCCCAGCTGCACAACTGAACCATCTCCTACACCTAACACTAACATCTCTACTGATTGTGCTGATGTTTTCAGCTTTGATTTCATTCAGGCAGCCCCATCATTATTTCAAAATCCCCCTAATACCAACAACCAGACAACAGCACCACCTCCCATTCCTCTTCATAACCTTTCCTTCCAGCCAGTCCTGACTACTTATATAAAAGAAATATTATTTAAATTGAAACCTACTGCTTTAGGCACCAACAACCTATCAGGCAGATACCTTGGGATGGCTGCAGAAGCAATAGACTACCCCATCTCAATTCTAATAAATCACTCCATCTGTGAAGCATATGTCCATACCCCCTGAAGGAAGCCACATTCTTCCCCTCCACAAAGGAGGGCATTCAGCTGAACTCATTGCCATCTTCTCCCCCCTCTCAGAACTACTAAAACAAAAATGCATCCAGTCACAATTCTTATATTACCTCTCACAAAATAACCCCTTGTCTTCATCTCAGCATTACTTCTGTCCCTACTACAGTACCTCTAATTCTTTACTTAATTTCACCAATACAGTAAACCCAAATAGGAATGACAGAAGCCTAGTGTCTACCTTATTCCTTAATTTGTCCAAGGCCATTGACATGGTCTCTCTCACCCTCTCTTCGCCTACACAAACCTAGGATATAATAACCTAGGACTCAACGCCACGGTTACATCATGGTTCTGTAGCTACCTCCAAAATAGAGCTCAAGCTATCAAGTGACAAAAAGGCATCTCATCCTTCCTCCTAGTCCCAGTCAGTGTACCTCAAGGATCAGTCTTGAGACCCATTCACTTTAACATTGTCATCAATGACCTACATAAAGCCTGTAAAACTGCATCCCTAGTACAGTATGCAGATGGTGCCACAGTTACCTGTATCACAAAATCATCAACAAACTTAAAGAACTTACGCAAGGTTCTTTCCCTTTCAACTTTGGGCTGCGCCACCCACTACACAATTACTATACTATTATAATAATCACCACTACCATCTGGGCACTGTATGGATGCTTGGTTGTAAAGTACAGGATACATTGACTAAGCAACCATTCCCTTACTGGAACGACAGGATAGAACTATTAAGATTGAGTAGTCGTGACTTTAACTTTAAGCGACGCTGTATTTTGGTTTTTGTTTTTGGGGGGGGGGTACTATGGCCCTTTTACTGTATAACTGCGTACACGAATATAAAATATATAACAAGACACTCACTTGTTTCTAACTTTATAGCCATTATGTTTACAGTCCACGAGACTACCTTATCCCACTGCGGGTTAGGGGACCAGATATTAAGTGACGTTATTGGAAAATAACGTAGAATATCCCCCTTTTTAAAAGTTTTCACTAAAAAATAGCCTTTTAAATAACAGCTCCGAAAATAATTATTTTTATATGATACTTTTAGGGACACTAAAGTATAAATATTTTAAGACTTATTAACACTTACAGGAAGTTTTAAACTACTTTTCAGCCTTGCAATTTATGTTAGGTGTCACTTTGAATGCAGGACATTTTATAACATTTTATAACAAGTATATGGACCTGCTCCTGTATTGTTGTACCGTGGTACCCACCACAGAGAGGGCTCTGTCTACATTATGTATATTAATTTAATTTGTTTTGTATTGAGGTTTTTAATTGAAACTTGTGCACTTTCATTTTATTTTATTATAACAAATCCAACAAAGTAGGAACTTTACTCTTAGATGTGTTACATTTACTGTTCTAACAATCAGGGCAACCTACCAGGAACAACTGTTATTGCAAACTCTTGCTGAGCCTGTGCTTGCAAAGCAATGCTTGCTAGGGTTAATTACCATGACAATTACCATCAGGTGAATTCAATTATTCTATTAAGTGGTAGGGGCTTGTTGCATGTGACAGTATTTAAATATTGTGCTTGTGTATCCATTGTTTTGAGCTTCTGAAGAAGTCGGTTACTACTAACTGACGAAAAGTGTAATGTAATTGATCGCGCTTTAAGCACATTAAAAACTGTTTGACTTTCAGTGAAGAAGGGACCTGGTGCCTTATTTGCATTTACCGGTTGGTTGTTTTGGACATTTCTCAGTTTACAAACCTAGGATATAATAACCTAGGACTCAACGCCACGGTTACATCATGGTTCTGTAGCTACCTCCAAAATAGAGCTCAAGCTATCAAGTGACAAAAAAGCATCTCATCCTTCCTCCTAGTCCCAGTCGGTGTACCTCAAGGATCAGTCTTGGGACCCATTCCCTTTAACATTGTCATCAATGACCTACATAAAGCCTGTAAAACTGCATCCCTAGTACAGTATGCAGATGGTGCCACAGTTACCTGTATCACAAAATCATCAACAAACTTAAAGAACTTACGCAAGGTCCTTCTCCTCTACAGAAACCTGACTGATAACTGCCCAGCTATTCCTTGACCCATGTAAATCCACACTAATCCTATTTACTCCCTAACAGCTTACAGATAACAAAACATCCTTCTCAGTTACCTCATCCATGAAAACAAAATTTGAACTTGTCACACATTAAACTGCTAGGCATCTTTGTAGATGAGAATAAAAAATTTGACACACACATCCAAACTATAGTGTAAAAATTACACAAAAAAACTATATTGTCTATATACAGCCAAACCCTTTCTCACAGCCCCTAAAAGAAAACAAATTGCAACTTCTCTTCTTTTGGCTACTCTAATGTATTCTGCACCCATCCTTAACAACATCCAAGTAACCTTGAAAAACAAATGAGTAACTTTACTACAAAATTGCATGATTTGCTGGCAACCTTACAAATAGACCCCCACCATTGTGCTACCCTATGGGAATTACAGTGGGTGGAATTCCTACATTATCTAACCTACTCACAACTTCCACATATCCATAATGTTGTGTATAAACCCAGCAACTGTTCATTCATCTCCAAGATCATACAAATATATAACCCTTCTAGGCCATTATGTTCATCTGACAAATGCCTACTACATGTATCCAAAGCCACCAGTTCTGCTGGCAAATCTCTACTCTTCCACCATCACACTAAATTGTGAAACTTCATTCCCCTAGCAATATGACAAGTACAATCCTGAAAATCATTTAAAACTCAACTGAAGTCCTGCCTGCTCAGATACTGGCTCTGTTCACATGATATTCCTCTATAATCTCCATATTCTTACTAACTCTCACCGCTCTTTTGAATTATGTGATTCTTTCGTATGTCACAAAATTATGTATGGTATCAAAATGAATCAGCTGAGAGGTAAATTGATAAATAAAGTAGATTTAATATTAAGCTCACATCAAAAAGCTATCACTCCAAGAAAGAAAAAATGACTCATTAAAATAAAGCTCACAAAACCAATGATCAACACACATGATAAAAGCATTACAATAAAAGAAAAAGTAAAGTCAGATATTCCATTTTGCCCATTACAGACTTCACCAGACTGTGAAATTACCAAAATAAGCAACATTTAAAAGAATAAATGAATCCCATGATGTATCATCTGATAACAGTCAAAACATTTTAGTGTAAGAAAGGTAGCATCATCAAATAAATTGTCAAATCCTCCACCTCCTCCAAACAAAGACTTGTACAAACATTCAGCATTAGTTGCCAGAAATATTCTTTTCAGTCCAACAGATCTTCAGTAACGTTGTTGACATAAATACAACTTGCACTTTACAGAATATCAAATTTAAACAAAGCAATTTCACATTATAGAGTATGTTTACACAGAATACTTTTGTCATTTATAAGACTTACAACATATAACTGTTCATAGATACACTGCTGGTATCTTTTTGTAATCTTTCCAATAAAATGCAGGACACCTATTAAGCAGAGCAACATGAATCAAATTAGTCAAAGCGCAAGTTAAAAGACTCAGTTTTCTGCCTCTTTGAAATGATGGCTTCTACTCACATCATCAATATTGGTATTGATGGCACACGTCAGATAATCTTATTCAAGTCTTACTACTCACATGCAAAGTTTTAACTATTTTTTTATGTTCCTGCTTCTGTTATAAAGTAATTTGGTCATTTCCCCAGTTAGCAGTACCTGGAAAGTTTCCAGTTTGATCTAACAATGTATTGCATTTCAAACAGATCTATCACTTGTGTATTTTTTTATGAACATCATCATCATCATCATCATCATATTACAGGCTTGCTCATGATTACATATTGTGGTGCCTGACTTGTATTTATCATCCCTATATTTCTTTACCACCAGTATTTCCATACTAACCAGAACCCTTGAGTAACCATGCTTAAGGAACCTATCCTTCAGTGACTGTTTCTACATTAACCCATTTATCCTATACTGTTAACCTGCTCATTTTTACCATTACCCTTACTTAACTACTTAACTATATTTTTGTCTGTTGAGGGAGGATGCATACTGCTGTAGCTAAAATAATGATTGCTGTCATAGTAACTGGCAACTGCTATTTTTTTTTTTTGTTAATGCTTGACAAAAGTCTGCTGTTAGTGTTCCTCATATAATATCTAAAAATAAATGAATACTTGTAAGATCAAAATTCACAGTAAAATTCCAAATCTAATAAGTTTTCTATATGAATTTATATATAATAGCTGTGAAAAGAAAAATTCCATTTCAAATCTATATAAAGAGTTAATAACATATAAAACAATTTCCAAACCATCATACTGGCAGTTCTTAACAAAAGGTCAGTCATTGCAGTTAACAGAAGAAATTAAAACTAACATCTTATTATCAGTTAATTACACCTCTAACACACTGTACTGGAAAATATTTAACTGGAAATACTTACATAGAGCATTTTTAACGTCAGATAGAATTAAAAAGCTCAGTACTACTACAAATGTTTTTTGTGGAGGTGTGAAAACTCAAATAAAGCAGACTGGATTCATATTTTTTATGAATGTAATACAATTTAATCATATTGTAATGGAATCAATCATTTTTTACAAGCTTTATATAATGAATTCTTTACCTAAACTAAAACATTGATTATACTAAATGAAGGTCCCTACCTGAATAAGACAAATATGTATTTGTTATGGACAATACTTGCTATATCTAGGAAATGCGTAACCAGAAGTTGGAATTCAAATACACCCCCCACCTTGGAAGAATGCTACACTTTATTGAAGACAACTGCATCGATGGAAATAAAAATCGAAGAACTACGAATCTATGCCAGGCCAGTGGTAAATTATCCTTGGAAGAATGTGATATCTTTGTTGGACACTCTGCAATAATCAATATTGTATCTCTGATAACTGATCTGTTAATTCTATATTCAATAACATACAGTGTATATAATTGAAAGTCAGGCTATTGTAAATATTGTATATAGTTGTTTAAAATGATATTTAAAAGTATTATATAAATGTTATTTTAATTGAAAATAAACATTTTTTAAAGAAAAAAAATTCACAGTAAGCTACAATATATTTAGAGCTGCAACAGTAACTTCCCAAATTAAAAAAAAAATCATCAATAAATAATTTAAGAATATAATATTCCACATCTAAATTGATGTATAAACAAACTCATATTCCCATGTTGACATAAATAGATAAGCATAGCTAGGGCCATAGAGCTTCCCATAGTTACACCTGTCTTTTGATTAAAGAATCAAACTTTAAAAGCAAGAAAACTGTAAGGTAAAGTAATGAACAATGTTTCAATAATCAGACTAATCTTGACCGGAAAAAAAAGTCAATTCTGTTGCACAAAAAGCAAGCTGCCATTTCTGATCTGAGGTCTTTGGGTATTGCAGAGTGTAAATATCTAATACTGATCAAAACCAAAACAGCTATCTCTGAAATCTCCACAGCTTTTATTTTATGAACCAAATCAAATAAATGTTTATCATGAGAAGGGCTGAAACATGCTGTTTCATTAATTTGTTTGCCCACAAATGTTATCACTGATTCAATTTTTGAGCCCTTACTTGTCAAAATTGTTCTCTGTGGCAGATTCACCTGACTTTTGTGGAGTTTGCATAGAAAAAAATGAAAATTGTCCATGCATATTCTATGCTAAAGTAATCAGCAGGTGCTTCATGAATCTGACTCTCCAATAACCATGATTTTATGCAGGACTCTAAATTTATGTAGCCTATGTACATCGTATAGATGCACTTCCAAAAATTCATCCTTGTTTGATAGCGAATTATGCCTTTTCATATTGTAAGTAGACATATTCATAATAAATATCCCTCCCTTGTCAACCTTTAAAATGTTAATATCATTATTAGAAAATAATTTGATCAATGAATTTGTTAGTATCTGTCATATTAACATAATGTTACCATGAGATGCCATTTGCAGTTCTTTAAGTTCATTTTCACAAATATGTGCAGGCTGTCAAAATCCAAAGAAATCATAGATCAATAAAGAGTGCAATTCTTGTGATACAGATTATTAATTAGCATTATAAGAACACTGAACTTCTGCAGTGCATGGTTAAATTCCAAAGTGTTTGTCTTTGACCTGCAAAGTTATTTATAGGTCATAGTCTTTAAAAAAGAATTCTTACATCTACTTTGTTTATTCTTGAAAATTCGTTTCAAGTCCAAAAAAGATCAAAAACCAAGCTAGTCTGGACAGGTAGGAATATTGATATCTTTAATATCCTAGACCTATTTCTTAATTAAGCAATGAAGTGAAGGCAGGCAATTAACAGACTTCCAGGGAAACAGATCCTGAAGCTATTGTGCTGAAGAAACACCAGCAGCCAAAGTAATTTGTTTCAGGTGGTTTTTCATTTGTTTTTTTCTTTTTTAAATGCTAATGACAGAATGTTAAGTAGAGACAATATACATTGATAAATTTGCTTCAAAATAAATATGTCTCAAAATCACTTGAGACAAGAGGCAATGCTTGTGATACACTTAAAAATGCTGATATATTTAAGTAATGCCCAAAAATATATCAAGAGTTTTCCCTAAAATATTTTTGAGAAGCTTGCCTAAAGGCTTGTTAAAAGAGTCATCTTATAAACTGACTTCTAGTACAATAACAACAGCTATAAAAATCAATTTTATCTTCAAAATATTTGGATGATGACAGTAAGCAAAATAAATAACTGAAATTCCATAAATAAAAATAAATAATACCTGTCATGCTTGCACAATCTTGAAATGAGTATATTTGCAAATGTGTGGATATGGAGGGAATGGAGGGAAAATAAGTTTGCCTGCGCCTTCAAAAATGCTTCTTTTTTCCTTCTTTTTTAAATTTTATTGTAAAGGTGAAGGTTTTACATTGTAGATCTTTCTTATTTATTTTTTATTTTTTTGTGGTGTGATTACAGACTATTCATGTAAGCACTAAGAACTGGTTGCTGTTTCTATCAGATGTAGCAATGATGATGGATAATTATTTTAATAATATTTAATTTCCCTTTATTGTCACTGTTATCTAAGGAACCAGTACTTGTGCATATATTTGATTAGAACTGTATTTTAATAGAATGTGTTTTACACTGACTTGCAGTCTGTAGTACAGTATTTTCTGCACTCTTTTGATGAGGCTCGGATTTTAATAGAATATATTTTTCATTTGCTTGAGTTGCTACCTGAGCTGTGTTACTTTGCATCATGGTTTGTGATGTATACTTAAGCAAAGGGTCATCACTTTTCTCTATTAGACTGGTGTCTGTAAATGATCTGAATATCTCATGCTTTTAATTTTGTTTATAATTGGTCCTCTCTGTTGTTTTAATGAATGTGGGAAGAGAACAGCATAGATGGTGACAAACAAATGCTTCACTTTTGATGGCATAAACAGAATAAGAATACAGTTGTGCATACGACTGTCCATTTTTTAGTCATTATTTCTTTGTAATACTAGTAGGTACACCAGCTAAGGTGAGATCTTATTTCTACATGTATAATACACTGGACTGAATGGTTCCACTTACATTTATTTATTATAGAGTTGTTTAGGACAACATTCAATAGATAAATTTAGTTCTTTCCATATTTACCTTGCACCCTGATACTGCTGCAGAAGTGTCCGGTAATGAAAACAGTCAGAATAATTGTTATCAGAGTACTTTTACATATTTCTTTCCCCATGATATCCTGTTAGCTGTGTGAGCATGCATAGTCTCTCTCTCTCTCTCTCTCTCTCTCTCTCTCTCACACACACACACACACACACACACACACACACACACACACACACACACACGTGTGTGTATATCTATATCTATAGTTATCTATCTATATGTTCTGTATATATCTGTATATCTATATCATCTATCTATCTATCTATCTATCTATCTATCTATCTATCTATCTATCTATCTATATATGTGTGTGTGTGTGTGTGTGTTTGTGTGTGTGTGTGTGTGCGTGTGTGTGTATACAAGGGTCTATGTCAGATGACTGACTTTTTGGAAACTTTAAAAAATACTGAAGAGACCATGTGATCAAGTTTTCAAAAACTTGAAAATCAAAAAAAAAAACACTAAAAGCTACCCTTTTTACGTATTTTCAGGGGAGCAAAGCCCCCTGCACCACCAGCAAAATTATATATACCAACTCTGAGATCACACTACAGTGAGGAAATGGGTAAATTTCCTGATCCTTGCAGTACCACAATCTCCATTCAAATGGATAGAGTTTTCAAACACTCTATCATATGGTCTCATATGGAGTTTGAGTTTCTGAAAATGTGATCAACTGATAGGGACACATATATATTTATATATATATATATATATATATATATATATATATATATATATATATATGGGATCTGTACAGATCTCCGAATGGCAACATAACCGAAACAGAGTCGGCTGGGCATACTTGCGCGAAAGTGCTTTTCATCAAAAGGCACTTTTGCGTAAGTATGCCTATTGCGGAGATTGCACTACAGTGGGGATAAGGGATAATTCCCTTTTCCCCACTGTAGTGCAACCTCAGAGTGAGAATATAAAAGTAGGGGGGTGTGGGGGGTGCAAAACATAAAAGTAATGTTTTTTTTTTAAACACACTTTAACAGAAGCGCTTTTTCGGTGAAAGCACTTTCGTTAAAGTGTGTTCGGGATTGTGGATTTGGACTATTGAACTTTCATTCAATAGTCCTAGATATATATATGTATATATATATATATATATATATATATATATATATATATATATATATATATATATATATATATATATATATATATATATATATGTATATATATATATATATATATATATATATATATATATATATATATATATATATATATATATATGTATATATATAAAATGGGTCTACTTCACATCACCTAAAACCCATTTGACTGACTTTCATTTCACTGAGGCCAAATCACCTAATTTGTCAAAATACTGAAAACTCATTTGATTTTATCTCATTTCCCCAACAGCTTCCAATGCTAAATTTCAAAAGACTTAAAGTTAAACCATAAACAAACATACACACAAGACTAATAACTACCTCTTTCCAGAACTTAAAAACTACTTACTTACCCTCTTAACAGAAACTGGACAATATAAAATCAAAGTAAGTGGGAGGCTATACCTGTGCCCTCCACATATACCCTAATTACATATACTAACTATAGGATTGCACTACACTGGGGAAAAGAGCATATATCTTTTAATTGCCTTACAGAACTCTATACACTGCCACTACTGCTGGAAACACAGAAAACATCCGCCATATTATTTTAGATATTTCCCATAAAAATGTAAGGAGACATTGCCACAATTACAAACACTACAACACTACCTTCTGCATATATATATATATATATATATATATATATATATATATATATATATATATATATATAGGTCTACTTCAGACCATAGGAATCTCAGATCATCGATTCATACATTATTGAGACCAATTCAGCGAAACTGGAAGTCATCGATAGCTGACATCATCGAATCTGACTTCTTCGAACTGCAGGTACATTCTGTTTCTACATAGCAACACTATTAAACAGAATGGACACCCTGTGCATGTATACCTCACTGGGCAGCTCTCGTGTGGTGGGGGTACAAAAGTGCACAGGAACCCTGCAAAAATGTAGGGTTGGATGCTTTCGGTTTCATGTATTTTGGGTGGTGGGTATGATGTAGGTAGAGTTTGTGTACTTTTCTTTTATAGTCCGGTTATGTTTTCGATAATGTGAGGTTTGATGTTTATAGTTTTCGATGATTTCTGATTTCGCTGAATTGTTCTCGATGATGTGTGGTTTTACAATCCAGGGTTTTGATTGCCTGAAGTAGACTCATTTATCTATCTATATCTATATATATATATATATATATATATATATATATATATATATATATATATATATATATATATATATATGTGTGTGTGTGTGTGTGTGTGTGTGTATACAAAATCCACAAACAGTGAATGAAAAAAAGAACATTCATTTTAGCCTGAATCTAAAATCATCAAAAAGTAGCAAAAATAAAAATAATATTTTTTTCAGGGGTAAAATCTCTGCACTTTTTACATTGCCTGCTAATTATAAATATCATCTCCAAGACTACACAACAGTGGGATAATGATGAATACACAGACCCATTGTAATGTGATTTCACACTTAAAGTAGCTGGGAGCATAAATTACAAGTAAAAGTGAACCTTCAGTCTTCTGAGCATTCACTTTTAAAATCAGTCACAAAGAACATTTACTCAAATGAGCATTTTCCCTTGCAGATGCTCACCATGTAGTTATTCTTAGATAAATATAGATATGTAGATAGATATAGCTATAGATATACAGATAGATACAGATCTTTGTGTTTGTGTCTTTCGGCTTTTCCCGGTTAGGGGTCGCCACAGTGGAATGAAACATAGATTTTTACGTACCGAGTTGCCAGCTCTGATGCACAACATTCAACGAAGGTACACCCATTCACGCATGTCTCCACACAGAAGACATTCTAGCTGAGAATCGAACCAAACAGCATCTTACTGTGAGGCGACAACACTACCGCAGCACTACCACCGCAGAGATGGATACAGATATATATGGATATATCTATATCTATATCTATGGGTTTGTGATAACTTACTAAATAGTATTATACTGAAAGTCATAACACTGAATACAAAATCCTGAAATTCTAAAATGTTGAACTCAAAATATATAAGAACATCAGACATGTACTACATACATACACTGCACCAGTCTGCAGCCAGTCAACAGAAAACACCACTCCCCTATTTGTGAAACTCTGAAATAAGTGTAACATGGGTCCTCTTGGGGAGAAAGTCAAACTGTCTACATAAGTAGGCAAGTAGGTATTTCAATTTCAACAAATTAGTTGTACATTCAGTATTATGACTTTCAGTGTATTGCTTTTCAGTAAGTGGACATGGACACTCTCTCTCTCTATATATATATATATATATATATATATATATATATATATATATATATATATATATCTACTGTTGTCCAAGGGTAAAAAAGAACAAATTCCAAATTGGAAAAACTCCCTCCTTAGCCTCAACAAGCAAACTAGATCACTAGTAAAAACCTCCAGACCAGTTAAGAATCTAAACTAGCTTTTGAAACAAAGGGAAACCACAAAGCCTTCTTTAGTTACATCAGAAACCTCCATGGCAAGGCCAAGGTTTGTTGAGAATTAGTACTTAACAGTATCACTTACACTGATCCTGTTGACTTAGACAACCTGCTAGCAGATAGGTTCAGTGCAAACTTCACTCTCCTGCCCCCTCAAAGGCCCTTTTGACATCCCACAATACTTGTCTCGCACCTCACATCTCCATAGATCAAGTGTTAAAAGCCCTATCCGAGGCAAAGAACGTAGTTTCCATGGGACCTGATTGCATTCCAAGCTGTTATTCTGCACCATCTCCAGCAAGAACTGACTTTGCCATCAAACACCCTGTTCAACCACATCCTAAGTACAGGTTCATTCCAGCAGAGTTGAAAACTGCCATTGTCATCCCCTTGCACAAAGGTGGAGCCACCACTGACCCTGGAAACTATCATCCCATTAGCTTGACAACTTTGATCTTTAAAGCCATGGAGTGTGTTATTATGGATCTCATAAACAAGGACATAGGCAATCTCCAAGCAGTTGACCCCACCCAGTTCGGACTCGTCAAGGGCAGATCTTGCCTGTTGAACCTGGTTGACTTTTTTGAGACTGTCACCAAGGCCCTGGATGAGGGAAAGTCAGCATATACAGCTTACTTTGACTTGGCCAAGGCCTTTGACACAATCCCCCACTCGGACATCATCAAGAAGCTAACATAACTTGGCTTAATTCCCTGTCTCATCAGGTGGGTGGCCAAATGTCTCACTGACAGGACCCTCAAGGTCAAAATAGGTGCCTCCACCTCCAATAGCAGACCTGTCACTAGAAGAGTTTCCCCAGGGTCTGTCCTGGGACCCCTACTGTTTGGCATCTATTTCGCAGAGGTCCAGGCAAAGACAAAAGGCCTGTGGCTGACCAAGTTTGTGGACACCTGTAAGTTGGGTGCTGTCATAGACTCCCCAAATGATGTTAATATACTGCAAGAGGGTCTCACAGCATCTAATGACTGGTGCCAAAGTCATGGCCTCAAGTTAAATGCAAAAAACGTATCATCTTACCATTCTGCAAAAACACGGCTCCTACTGATTACCACCTCAATGGCAGTCTCCTAACCATACAACCTGTGGTGAGAGACCTGGGTAATCAGGTTGATAATCTCACATTTGACCATCATATAGCGGCAGTGATCAGAAAAGTCTTTTATTTGGTTTATCTCATAAGTAAAGGGATTGCATACAGATAAAAACAATAATTGAGTATAATCCCTTGTTTGGAATATACCTCTCCAAACATCTGCACCAACTGGAAAGGCCACAGAAATACTTCACAAAGAGAATCCATGGCCTCAAAAATCTGTCCTATTTGGACAGGCTCAAATCACTATCACTTCACTCAATATTGTACAGATTGCTAAGACGTGATCTGTGTTTTGCCTACAAGGCAATCTAGGAATCTGCCATATTAGAGATGCTCCATATCTGTAAGTCTAACTCCTCTTACATTACCAGCTTGAAAGGTCTGAATTTAATATGCAACATCAACAACATTTGCTCGAGAGACAGATATGTCTCCCAGAGGCTGCCCCGTCTCTGGAATAGACTTCCTATACACGTCAAACAGAGTACCTCACTGACCCATTTCAAGTGCAGCTTTGATAACTGGATGGAGAAACCCAAATTTGTCCCAGGGGTTCCACCTTTGTCCCTCATTGACAGGGGTGACAGATGCTGACTGAGGTTTTCTTTTAGGGATAGACTCTTGGCTAGGCTTGTAAGGGCCCCAGGGCCATTAACCTAGTAACCACCTCCTATGATCATATATATAGCAAAATATGTATATATATATATATATATATATATATATATATATATATATATATATATATATATATATAAAGAGAGAGTATAGCAATGTTCAAATTGAAGACATGTCAACGCTCACAAAGTGGCTTCTTCTTCTAAGAGTGCTAAAGTCAAACACTGTAGTTCCAAAAAGTCAGTAAATCGAAAAAAGGAAAACAAGTGCTTTATTTTTCTGATCCGTTGAACAAAAAGAAAATGAAATAGAAAACAATCCCTTATACCTCAGAGTCAGATTTGTGTGGATAGGGATGCCCTCTTACTAACCCTTACTCATGTGTACAACTGTGAAATATGGGCATTGGTAGAATGTACCTGGGTAAAAATGTTAGGTATGACTGTGAAATCAGGACATTGCTACACTGCACAAGGGTAAGAATTTAAGGTGCAACTGTGAAATCAGGGCATTGTTAGACTATACATGGGTAAGAATTTTATGCATGACTGTGAAATCAGGGCATTTCTAGATTGTACATTGGTAAGAATTTTAGGTGCAACTGTGAAATTGGGGAACTGCTAGACAATACATGGTTAAGAATTTAAGGTACAAATGTAAAATCAGGACATTGCTAGACTGTACATGGGTAAGAATTTTAGGTATGACTGTGCAATTAGGGTATTGCTAGGCTGTATAAGGGTAAGAATTTTAGGTACAACTGTGAAATCAGTGCATTGCTAGACTGTACATAGGTCAGAATTTAAGGTTCAACTATGAAATCAGGGCATTGCTAAACTGTACAAGGGCAAGAATTTAAGGTGCAACTGTGAAATCAGGGCATTGCTAGACTGCACATAGGTAAGAATTTAAGGTTGAACTATGAAATCAGGGCATTGCTCGACTGTACATGGTTAAGAATTTTAGGTATGACTGTGAAATCAGGGCATTGTTAGACTATACATGGGTAAGAATTTTATGCATGACTGTGAAATGAGGGCATTGCTAGATTGTACATGGGTAAGAATTTTAGGTACAACTTTGAAATCAGGGAACTGCTAGACAATACATGGTTAAGAATTTAAGGTATAAATGTGAAATCAGGACATTGCTAGACTGTACATGGGTAAGAATTGTAGGTAGGGCTGTGCAATTAGGGTATAGCTAGGCTGTATAAGGGTAAGAATTTTAGGTATAGCTGTGAAATCAGGGCATTGCTAGACTGTACATGGTTAAGTTTATGTATGACTGGGGAATCAGGACATTGCTAAACTGTAGGAAGCTCTTTTTTAATATGAAATGGAGGTATTTGGAAGTGTGAACTCTTATGAGTAGCTTGGAGGAATACAGAAATTTGTGATAAGGTAGTCCCCAGACAGATGGCCTTTATTACTACTAGGAAGACAGTTGTATATAAGAAAAACTGTAGATACTGATAATATTGAAGTGAGTAAAAACAAATAACTTCATATTAGAAAAATTATGCCCTTGTTTTAAAAGGAAGTAGTTGTCCACAAAAAAACACAAAAACTGACAAGCCAAAAAGAGCCATAAAGATGATAGCGTGGACTATTGAGGTTAAGGAAGAAATTAATCATTGTTAGTATTACCAAGAAGCTCACAATTTCCAGATAGAAGATATTCAAAACAGTAAGAGAAATTAGAGGAAGGAAAAATACTTGCTCAAAAGGAATGTTGAAAAGCTTCAAATGCAAGTGTGTGTTAATTAATGCAACAGATTCATGAAAGATATTACACAGACAAATAAACTTTGGGCTGCTTAGAAAAAGAAGTGACAATGGAAGTGCAAAAATATAAAGAACCAAACCTAGAGATCTTAAAAAGTATGAAAAAGAGAATATGGGCATGGGAAAGAAAAATAAATCTGATATGGTATAATATTCATCCAAAGGAGAAAGCCAAACTAATCAATAAAAAGCAGTTCCAAAAAAGTTGAAGAGAAATACAGGCAAAGGCATCCAGCTATGAAAATGTTCACAATACAAAAAATAATGTCACAAAGGGGGGCCATAGGACAGAAGACTAGTAAAGTAGCAGCAGTACAAATAAGTTATGGAATACCTGTGAAATGAAAGATTTAGTGTAGAAAGTATAATACAGATTATGTCACAGCATGATGGAGCAATGAATCCACAAATTAAGAAGAAACAAGTGGAACAAGAAGCATCTGATCACTTGCCACATGAAGATGCTCTGATAAGTTCAGTAGAAAACCAGTACAAAAGTTTGGTTGGAGTTGCACAATAAGAGAAGGAGCAGGAAACAGTGTTAGCTCTGATGCAGTCAATGTTGTGGAGTGATAGGCCAGTGAGTTCCCATATGAAAAAGCAAAGGATGGTGCAGATTGAAGCTGAAGAGTATATGTCACAGGAAAATGTTCTGGAACTTTCTGTAGAAAGTCCACAGGAAAAAGAACAAAGAATATGCCCTCCGTTTAGAAGAAAACGATCAAAGGGAAGAGTTGTTTGGTGTAATAGAGATGGATAGACGTATTATTATTGATAAAAGAAATAGATTATAGAAAGTAAACATACCCAAAAATGTTAGAAGTCTGATAAAACAGATGAACACAGTAATCAAGACTATTAACATAAATTCATGTGATACAGCAGAAGTAAATAGGATATATTACTGTGTAGCTAAATTAATAATAGATAAAACCTTACAATGAAAATATAGAACAATTAGGGAAAGGGAGGGAAGACATCAAATGTTACCATAAACACTTCAAACAGAAAAATTTATAAAGTAATTCAGACAAGATGTGCCTCTGTTAGAAGAGTATAGAAGAGGGAACAGATCAACAAAAAATACTTTGAAAGATAGACATGGAAAAACCAATGCACAGTATCAGAATAGACCAGTATCTATCATACACTATTACAGATAATATACTAAAGATATCAACACAGGCAGAAAAACGTAGAAGATATGCAGATAAATGTAAAGGAAAAGTATAAAATAAGCAATTCATTGAAGACCCAAAAAATTTTATAGAGAACTGGGAAACAAAGCAAAAAGAATAGATACACTACCAAAAAGGAAAAAATAGACACATTTTGGAGAAATATTTACAAAGACACAGTGGAACATAACATAAACATTAACTGGCTAGAAGAAGTAAATAGAATACAGTAGACTCCGGATAGAAGAAGTTAAAATATACTGGATATGAAATGGGATGAAGTATTAGCCAGAGATACTGAAGGAAAGTTAAGAAAAGCTCCTAAATGGAAAACCTGAGGCACAGATGCAGCACCTAACCTGACTAAAAGTATTAACATCTTTACATGAAGTTTTAGCTTTGAGTACGAACTACTTATATGTGCATCCTAAATAGATACCAACCTAGTTAACAACAGCAAAAACTGACACCCCTCCTTAAGAGCAAACTTACAAGCAGTCCTAAAAATTATTGACTAATGATGCCCCTTCCATTGATGTAAAAACTAGATGTAAAATTGATGCTGACATGGTTTATAGTTATTTATAGGTTTATTGGTTCATAGGTGTGTACTAAGTTAATGGCCCTAAAGCCTTTACAAGTCTAGCCCATAGGATTACCCTGGCATCGTGCCACTCAACCTTAGTTCCTAGTGCCTCTCTCCAGTAGAGCCACTGGAGTGATCCCAAGGGTGAATTTTCTATTTCCCATCCACTCATCAAGATTTCTCTTGAAGAGGGCCAGTGAGGTGCTCTTCTTGACATGTATGGGAAATCTATTCCATAGCATTGACAGTTTCTGGGTTATGAACCTATCCCTCCAGCATGTTCTGTTGATTGTGGTAATGAGGTTGAGGTCTCTGGAGCATGTGGTGTGGAGGGATTGGGATTTCTTTAGATGTATCATTTCTAACAGAGCTGGGTCAGACATGGCATTGTATGTCAAGCAGAGATAATCTCTAAGTAGACGATATGAGACATAGAATAGTTGGAGTTTTTGAGTCTGTCCATATAGGACAAGTGTTTAAGGCCTAGGATCCTCTTTGTGAGGTACTTTTGCAGCCTCTCCAATTGTTGCAGGTGTCTAGTGAGGTACATGCCAAATGGGGCATTGTACATGATGATTGTCCTAATTAGGGTAGAGTAGAGGGAGACAATAACCTCTTTCTTCCTGGATGCAAAACCCTTAGTAATGAGATGTGCCACATAGAAGGACTTTCTGACCACAGTGACAACGTAGTGGTCAAAAGAGAGATTGTAGTCAACCCGTGTTCCCAGATTTCTTATAACCCCTTCTGTATTAGAGAACTACCATCAATGTTGTAATTCAAGGGAACTGGGTTTTTCCCATGGGTGAAGACGGCAAATTTTCTGACACTGAGCTTAAGCCATGGTTCAGACACCAGTCGTTGGTGTCATTGAGGCCTTTCTGTAGGATGTCAACATTACTTGGGGAGTTAATAATAGCTCCCAACTTGCAATTGTCTGCAAACTTTGTCAGCCAGAGTCCCTTTGTGTTGGCTTGGACTTCAGAGATGTAGATACCAAACAGGAAAGGACCCAGGACCAAACCTTATGGGACTCCAGGCGTGACTGGTCAGCAGTCTGACTTGGAGTCAGCTACTTTCACACTGTGGATTCTATCTGTGGGCCAGTTTGCAACCTACCTATTGATATAGGGGTTGATGTCTAGTTTAGTGAGTTTTTCGATGATTCCTGAGTTGGGAATGGTATCAAAGGCCTTGGTCAGATCAAGGTAGGCTGCATGAACAACCTTGCTTCGTCCACAGCTCTGGTGACTGACTCAAAGAAGTCGACCAAGTTGAGCAGGCATGATCTACTCTTCACAAAACATTACTTTTTTTTCTATTACCATGATTAGAAGAAAACTCAATCATAGTCATAGAAAAAATGGTAATAAAAGAAAGTCACATGGAACCAAGGACAATATAAGTTTGGTGACCAGTGACCAGCTACTGCTTTGCTGTATTTAACTGATCAATCCAAGCCATCTGCTGATCTCTGCAAAACGTAAGTAGATTGTTTTCACTGTATATTGCACTTTTGAACTGCATTTTTACCAAATCACTGTTTGTTTGAATTGTTTTTTCCTGAAATTGCTGTACTTTGTTTGCTGTAGCATAGACTAGTTTCAGACCTGCTGGATCTAGTTTTCTTTGTATAACTTGCACCAAACCAAGCCATCTTTTTTGGAGAGGGTTCCCTGGTACCCTATTGGCAGGAGTGTGCAGTTAGAAATCATCTGATTGAAGGTTGCTGGAACAGGGCTCAGTTTTGAGCTTTTTTTATTGGTTAATTTATTTAAATTAGTTTGCTACATAAGCACTGTGTTTGCATGGGTTTGTGCTTATTTGCACATCACGCACTGTCGAGCAGCAGTGGGCACCATTGGCAGTTATAGACACAAACACTTTTGCCTGCAAATTTTCCCTTAGTACGCTGCTGGTGCTCCATTAGTGACTTCTCGCGATTGTCCTCACTGACAGGTGATACATTCAGTGAAGCTCCTGAGGTGCCAACTCAGTTCCTACCCACTAGCCCTTCATATTTTTTGTCCACTCCCCCTGTCTTTTACTTTACCTGATCCTTCCTGTCCTCTTCCTGTTTTCTGACCGCATCAACTTACCTAGCATTATTGGTGGATAATTTCCCACATTTTCTCCAACCAGTCTAGTCAACATGGGAACCCCGAGGCAACTTAGCAATTACCTCATGTGCACTGACAACCCACATCTTCTAGTCCATACAAATTAATTTTGTGAGAGATGCATCTGTATCAAGAACCTAGAACCTAGGCTTGATCGCTCACCAGTCAGTCCATCTGATACTAAGCAGGTTGTTACCATGCACACCTCACCAGCTGCTCCTACCAAACCAAAAACACATAAATCTACATATGCTGTCCTTACCAGAAGCTTAACTAAACATCAGAGACCTCCCAAACGCAAACACAAGCATGATTCATATATTACATCCTATGGCAGAACATAGTACACATAATATATCACACACCAGTGTCTCACCAGTTGAGCCTGTAAGGCATAGCACGATAACAAACATCTTAGTCACTGGCAACTCAGTTGTGAGACACACAGATGCCCCTCTCACCAGGCTGAATAAGAAAAAGTCACAGTCAGCTGTCTGCCAGGTGCTAGGATCCAACACATCACACACACACTCATGTCGCTCAACAGTAGGCACTGTTATGATTCCATCATAGTTCATGCTGGTGTGAATGACTTGAGACGTACCTCACTGGACTATATGAAGAGAGACATGACTGAGCTCTCTGATTATGTGTCTCAGGCAGGTATGTCCCTAATCATAAGCAGCATTTTACTTTCACCTAGGATGATACCTCAATAAAAACACAAAATGATTGACATCAACAATTGGCTTAGTTTCTGGTGTCATTCAAAGGGGATACAGTATCTGTCAGCCTGGGATGACATGGTTGATTGACCTTGATGCTTTGCTAGAGATAGTCTTCATCTGTCATCCCTGAGATTTTGGTTGCTGGATAAGGCTCTTACCACCCCTACAGTGCCTTTTCAGGCAATGTCATAAGAACAAAATTCCTGATGTAAAAATACCATCTAAAAACAAACTCAAGGTTATGCTGCTAAATGCTAGGAGTCTACACCAGAAACTGCACTCACTGGAAGCAGTCCTCACATTGAGAAGATGCCGACATTTGTGCCATCACTGAGACCTGGTTTAAGGCTGTGGAGAGCACCTGAGTTATAGCAGGTTAAATTTCCTTCCACACATTCAGACCACAAACTGAAGGCATGAGAACTAAAGGAGGTGGTGTATCAGTATTCATTAATGATAAATACACCTCTAGATTGGTTAAACAGCTTGATTCCCTTGAATTACTTCAGGTGCAATTGACTGTAGGTAAGATCACTCTTCAGGTCATTGCCAGGTATAGGACCCCCACCTTAAATCAGGACATCCACTCAGCCTACTTGTATCTACTTGAGTCAATCAAGATACAACCAACCACCCTGGTTTTGGGTGACTTTAATTACTCATCCATTGACCAGATAAATTATATGTGTTCTAACTCACTTGCCCAAAGATGCCTGGACTTCATTAACTCCAGTGCCCTGGACCAGCAAGTTGACACATCCAAAAAGGGCTCAGACATCCTGGATCTGGTGCTCACAAAGATGGGGGGGTGCTGCACCTCCCCCAGTGTGTAGCCATCCGTGGTGAGATCTGACAACACAACTATAACACAAAATCCCCACTTAGCAACAACTAGTCTAAAAAAACTTCTCAAAGGCCAATTACAACCTCTTACATGACAGCATAAATAGCATCATAGCCCCTCCCTCCACTGATGGAACAGATACTTATGCTGAATTATACACCAGTGCTTTATACGAGCACCTTGTACAATTGTATTGACTCTGACGTACCTAGTAGAAACAAAGCAAGATCTTCAAGGAAAAACAAACCTGCCTGGTGGACAACTGCCATTAATAGGCTATACAGTAGGAGAAAGAAGCTGCTTTCTAAAAGTAGGAAGTCACAATCTCAGAACAGGAAACACACCCTCCTCATCTTAAAAAAGCAAAGTGAAGTCCTCCAAAGCTAACTACGAATCCAGATTAGCTTCCCTGACTAAGAATAACCACAAGGCATTCTTTAGTTACATCCGTAACCTCAAAGCTTAGGCCCAGATTTGCACTTCACTCGTAGTTAATGGTACTACAGTTACAGAACCTGTGGATATAGCAAACCTGATGGCTGACAGGTTCAGTGAAAACTTCACTCCCCTTTCCCTGCCACATATACCCTAAAGTACCCCTAACACCTGTCCCCACCTAGTGTCTATGAGAAGCAAGTCTTAAATGCACTCTCCAAGGCCAAAAACATAGCCTCTATGGGACCAGACAACATCCAGGGCTGTGTTCTACATGGGCTGAAACAGGAATTAGCATCACCATTTGTCATGCTTTTCAATCACAGCCTAAGCATGGGCTTTGTCCCAGCAGAATGTAAAACAGCTACCATCATCCCTTTGCACAAAGGGAGTGCATCTACAGACCCCAGGAACTATAGACCCATTAGCCTGACCACCCTTATCTGCAAGGCCATGGAATGATTCATCATGGACCTTATTAACAAAGATATAGGAAATCTCCAAATGCCTGACCCCACCTAGTTTGGCTTTGTCTAGGAGCGATCATGCCTGTTAAACTTGGTGGACTTCTTTGAGACAGTGACCAAAGTCCTAGAAGAGGGCAAATCTGTGCATACGGCCTACCTAGACCTAGCCAAGGCCTTTGACACAATTCCTTAATTAGGCATCATTGATAAACTCACCCAACTGGGTATCAACCCATATATTGTCAGGTGGGTTGTAAACTGGCTCACTGATAGAACTCATACAGTCAAAATAGGGGACTCCACCTCTTCCATCAGACCCGTGACTAGTGGTGATCCACAGAGATCGATTCTGGGACCCCTACTGTTCAGAATCTACTTCTCGGAAGTACAGGCTAAAACTAAAGGACTGTGGCTGACAAAGATTGCTGATGACTGCAAACTGGGAGCGATCATTGAAACCCCTAGTGATGTTAACATCCTGTAAGAAGGTCTTAAGCAGACTAATGACTGGTGCCAAAGTCATGGTCTTAAACTTAATGCAAAAACATGCATTATCATCCCCTTTGGCAAGAGTGATGTTCTTGCAAACTACCACATCAATAGCAATACCCTAAGTACACTGTCAGTGGTGAGAGATCTGGGTACACAGGTCGACAGCGACCTTAGTTTTGATCACCATGTCTCCAGAGTGGTAAGAAGGGCATTGTATATTGCTCATCTCATCAGTAAGGGCATTGCCTCCAGAAAAAAGAGGTTATAACCCCCTGTATCCCCCCTGTACTCTTAACTCATCAGGCCAATAATAGTGCACAATGCTCCCTTTGGTATGTTCCTTTCCAAACACCTGCAGGGTCATCAAGATCTGCCTTATGCAGACAGACTGAAATCATTGTCACTTTACTCTGTCTTATGCAGACTGCTCAGACATGACCTGTGCCTTGCATATAGAGTTATCTCTGACCCAGCTTTAATGGAAATGCTGCACATTTGCAAGTCAAATGGCACACAGGTCACTTGCTCAAAGGACCTTAACCTGGTATGTGACATCAACAGAACTTGATGGAGAGACAGATTTCTCTCACAGGGGGTCACCCCACCTTTGGAACAAACTTCCTATTCATGTTAAACAAAGATGATCACTGACTCTATTTAAGTGTTACTTGGACGATTGGATGAGTAACTGGAAATTCAGCCCAGGGGTTCCACCTGTGTTCTTCTTGGACAGGAGCAATAGGTGTTGATTTTAATATCTGCTTGAACCAGACATCCTTGAGAATATGGGTTGAAATTGGCGAGGCTTGTTAGGGCCCTGGGGAGAATAGCCTAGTAACCTCCTATGATCCTATGATCCATAATAAAGAATTGTAAAGGGGGAAGAATCTAAGTATAGTACAGCTAGACTTAAAAAAAATTGACAGTACCCCACATTCGTGGATAAAGGAGTGCTTACAGATGTAAAATATACATCCTACAGTGATCAGTTACATTACAGTGGCTATGAAACAGTGACAAACTACTTTGCAATTAAGTCATGACAAAGGGTAAATTATTATCCCAGGGATAAAAATTCAAAGAGGGCTATTGCAAGCTGACTCTTTGTCACCACTGTTGTTTTGTCTTGCCCTTAGCCTATCAAGCTGTCTATTTAACAGATCAGGTCTTGGTTATAATTTGGCACCCAGAAAACATCCAAGTGTAAACACCTCTCATCTTCTTTTTGTGGATAACTTAAAACTGTATATCAGATGAGGAGCTGAAAGCACCACTGCAAGTGGTTAAAACTTTCTCAGGTGATATAAGAATGTCATTTGGTAAATGTGCAAAAGCAACCTTTAAAGCTGGAAAGCTGCAGCACTAAGAAAATATCAATCCGGGACAGGAATGGGATATAAAGGAACTTGTGTAGGATGGAGTGTATAAATATTTGTGAACTGATCAAGAATTGACAATAAAACATGAGAAAATGTAAATAAAATGCAGTAAGAAATACTTCAGAAGACTAAAACTAATAATGAAAACAGCTCTGACATCCAGGAACAAAGCTGGAAACCAATTTGCTCTCCTTCTTTTAACTCATAGTTTTGATGTGACTGGCCTCAAAAAGTATTGGATCAGTTAGACAGAAAGGCGAGACAAATGCTTTACGCTTATCAAATGGTGTATAAAAATCAGTGTATACCAAGAATATATATATTCCTTACATGGTATGGTATGGTATGAGGTATGGACCTCATTGAAATTGATTGCATGTATAGATATGCAATCATGGGACTGCATACATATCTGCTGACCTCATCAAATCCAAAGATAGTCAAAGTTTTAAAACATGAGAAGAACTCTACGATGACTTCCCTGCTTAGTTTAGCAGAAGAATATTGGTGCCAAGCAATGTGGAAGAACAATACGCAGACAGTTCCAACAGTAGTAGGAGCAATGGATGTTTATCTAACAGTATATATAACTCGATATGAACTGCAGAAGGAGTCATTACTGCGCACATAATGACTGAAACAATACTATTTTCAGGAAGTTTAATCAAAGCCTTACTTAGGAATGGAGACCATTCCCATCATGGTATTAGAACCCAAAAGAGAAATTAAACCAAAAACATTTATTAGGATAGAGGAGATTGTGCAAAAATGTGCTAAGTGCAGGTTAAATATACAACAGGCTTAACATCCAGTGGTTAAATGCATAAGTGAGTATGTTAAAAATACAATCCTGTTTAAATGTTATGTAATAATAGTGCAAAAGTATTAAATGCATGTTTTTGTTGTTGTTTTTGTAGCACATATGTATGTTTCAATGAACATACAGATATACAAGGCATATTTATACTAGACTAGACCTCCAAACTTTCTGCAAAGTGTGGCTACTTGGCTGCCAGGAGATAACACTTTAAAATCTTCCACTGAAGTAAGCTGAGGAATGATGTCATAGGTCATAGGGTTACTACCTTTCTCTTCACTGCGGGGTAGTCCTGATATGCCCACTTTTGTCATGTGAGAGTGGGTGCAACAGAGTAAAAATCATTAATAATGGCACATTCCTGATATTTTATACAGAATATATTATTTTCTTCTACTCACTACAATACTGTGCCTTCATTCTAGTAATAAACTGGAAACAAGCCATTTGTATTTCTTTCATGTGTTATGGAGTGCTTTGCAATGCAAAACTCGTGTTCATTAAGAAATTATCTATTTAGGCATCTAAAAAGGTGGTTACCTTAAATATTCCTTGGATTTGTTTCTTTTTTATGAGATGTAGATATACGACATGCCACGTTTCTTTTGGAGTTGATGCTTTTCTTGGCATATTTGCAGGAGCATTTTAAGACATTTGCATTCACTACTCCCACTGTTTAAGCATTTTAAAGGCAGAGTGAAATATATGATAAGCCTAATGGAAAATGATTAAATGTCTGGCTTGGTACAGCAAGGAGAGCTTGATGCATTTAATAGTGAGTCACTACTGAGGTGAATAAGTCATTTTCTGGAATTTTGAACACGTCAAATGTACATCCGTTACATTAACAAAGTGCAGTCTATCAATCTACTAGTGATATATTTTGTATATATATATATATTATTCTGCAAATATATGCTTCCCAAAGGACAGCTGTCCTAGGCATTGATATATTGACATTCAAATAAGTAATATGTACTCATTTCAAAAGAACAGAAATGTAGGGAGTATCATAAAATCATTATAAATTTTTCTTGACAAATTACCTTCTTTCCAGACAAATAAGAGAGGCCCCCATCTTCCCATTCTCTTTTTAATCAAAATAAAAAAAACTTTTGTTTCCTGTTTTTTCACTCAGTTCTTCAACTCCTAATACACAATCTCTCACAGACAGTTGTGCACTCAGCCCTGAAAGCCATGGCATCCTGTAATATAGTATCTGTTGACAAAAAGAAAGGTAAAAGTTAAATGTAATGCTGATCTACCGAGAGAAACAATTGAGAATAAGAGTGATAAGATGCATTTTATGAAAGCGATATAGGTTTTACAGTAATGCTATTGAAGTTTTCTGATTATCATGAAGCATTCTTCAGAAGTCACTGGTGCTAAGTACAGTGTTTCATACCCACCTCTGTTTAGAAAGGGGGAACAGAGTACATTATTTCCTTCCCTTTAGCTAAAAGAAACAGTGTAAAAAAATTCAGTGTGTAGCTCAAATATTTAGACCTATGAGACAGAGAGGGGGAAAACAAAATGCGATATATTTATGTGTGTGTGTGTCTGTGTGGAATTCATGGTGATCAATCGACAAGCCCATTGAATGCTAGCTCAGTAAAAACATGTCACCAAAACAACTTCCACCAAACCTGAGAGTAAGTTTTTTTCAGGAGGTCAAGGCTCCTTGTAGCCCCATGTAGGAGACAATCCCCACACCACCTGAACTTAAATATATCTACTCTGAGATCACACAACAGTGGAGAAAAAGTAAAACTCCACTACTGCAGAAAGGTGTGTGTGTGCGTGTGTGTGTGTGTGTGTGTGTGTGTGTGTGTGTGTGTGTGTGTGTGTGTGTGTGTGTGTGTGTGTGTGTGTATGTGTGTGTGTGTGTGTGTATACCTCAGCCAGAAATCTTAGATGCCTGGATTCATGATCTGTCATAAAAGTGAAAGCTTTTTCAGAATAAAACTTCAGCTAACGTGCTCATCGGGGACATTAGAAACATATTCAGCCTTACTTCAATTCCCCAAATCTGACAATAAATGTGAAAATAAATCACAGTAAAAAGAGAAGTGCTTGAAGATTGTCATGAATGTGTAAGATAAAATGTGTGTATAAGTTGTGCTACTCTTCAAAGCAACAGCTTTTGATTTAATGCCAGCAACAAGTAACACATTCATGCACTGATTCCAAAACAGCTACTCCCTTCCTTTCTTTTCCCTTTCCTTTCCTTTCCCTCCCCCTTCCTTTCCTTTCCTCCCCTTTCATTCCCTTTCCTTTCCTTTGCCCTTCCTTTCATTTCCTTTCCTTTCCTTTCATTCCCTTTCCTTTCCTTGCCTTTCCTTTGCTTTCCTTTCCTTCCCTTCCCTTCCATTCTCTTTCCTTTCCTTGCCTTTCCATTCCTTTCCTTTCCTTGCCCTTCCTTTACCTTCCTTGTTTTCCTTTCCTTTCCCTTGCCCTTCCTTTCCTTTTCTCCTTTCATTCCCTTTCCTTTCCCTTCCTTTCTTTTCATTCCCTTTCCTTTCCTTTGCCCTTCCTTTCATTTCCTTTCCTTTCCCTTCCTTTCCTTTCATTCCCTTTCCTTTCCTTGCCTTTCCTTTGCTTTCCTTTCCTTTCTTTCCCTTCCATTCTCTTTCCTTTCCTTGCCTTTCCATTCCTTTCCTTTCCTTACCCTTCCTTTCCCTTCCTTGTTTTCCTTTCCTTCCCTTTCCTTTCCCATCCTTCCATTTCCTTTCCTTTCCCTTGCCCTTCCTTTCCTTTCTTTTCCAATCCTTTCATTTCCTTTCCTTTCCCTTCTTTTTCCTTCCTTTCCTTCTTTCTTCCATGTAACTCAGTCACAGTTCTGAATTGCTTATAACATGCATGATTTAATATAATATGCACTTGATATTATATTGTCGAAGGTGTCCTATTAGCATGCATCCATGTTCCCAGTTTAGAGACACACCATCTAAGTTAAAATCGTATTCTCCTGGCAGTGTCTGTAGTTTTAGGTTCATAGGTTCATAGGTTCATACTAGGCTATCTGCCCGAGGGCATTTACAAGCCTAGCCCATAGTTTTGTGGCTTACGCCACCCCTTTAGTATGGGGAACTATACCCATTATTTTGCTGTGCCTCTGTCGAGCAGTGACACTGAGGTAATCCCTGGGGTATATCTGCGATCTCCCATCCATTGGTCAAGATTTCTCTTGAACAAGGCCAGCGAGGTGCTCTGCCTCACATATACCGGGATTTTATTCCACAGCATAGGGAGTCTTTGGGTGATGAATATATCCCTCCAGCTTTATGATCGTCCCTATTAATAGCCGTGTCGAGGTTTAAGTCTCGCCCTTGTGGCTCTGATGGATCTAGATTTTTGAGGTGAAACATATTCATCAAATCTGGGTTTGGGCTCTGGATGGGATCTTTTGATTTTTTTGAGGTGAAGGGGGGATATTCAAAGAGGGCTATTCCAAGTTGACTCGTTGTCACCACTGTTGTTTTGTCTTGCCCTTAGCCTATCAAGCTGTCTACTTAACAAATCAGGTCTTGGTTATAATTTGGTTCCCAGAAAGCATCCAAGTGTAAACACCTCTCATCTTCTTTTTGTGGATAACTTAAAACTGTATATCAGATGAGGAGCTGAAAGCACAAATGCAAGTGGTTAAAACTTTCTCAGGTGATATAAGAATGTCATTTGGTAAATGTGCAAAAGCAGCATTTAAAGCTGGAAAGCTGCAGCACTAAGAAAATATCAATCTGGGACAGGAATGGGATATAAAGGAACTTGTGTAGGATGGAGTGTATAAATATTTGCGAACTGATCAAGAATTGACAATAAAACATGAGAGAATGTAAATAAAATGCAGTAAGAAATACTTCAGAAGACTAAAACTAATAATGAAACCAGCTCTGACATCCAGGAACAAAGCTGGAAAACAATTTGCTCTCCTTCTTTTAACTCATAGTTTTGATGTGACTGACTGGCCTCAAAAAGTATTGGATCAGTTAGACAGAAAGGCGAGACAAATGCTTTACGCTTATCAAATGGTGTATAAAAATCAGTGTATACCAAGAATATATATATTCCTTACATGGTATGGTATGAGGTATGGACCTCATTGAAATTCATTGCATGTATAGATATGCAATCATGGGACTGCATACATATCTGCTGACCTCATCAAATCCAAAGATAGTCAAAGGTTTAAAACATGAGAAGAACTCTACGATGACTTCCCTGCTTAGTTTAGCAGAAGAATATTGGTGCCAAGCAATGTGGAAGAACAATACCCAGACAGTTCCAACAGTAGTAGGAGCAATGGATGTTTATCTAACAGTATGTATAACTCGATATGAACTGCAGAAGGAGTCATTACTGTGCACATAATGACTGAAACAATACTATTTTCATGAAGTTTAATCAAAGCCTTACTTAGGAATGGAGACCATTCCCATCATGGTATTAGAACCCAAAAGAGAAATTAAACCAAAAACATTTATTAGGATAGATGAGATTGTGCAAAAATGTGCTAAGTGCAGGTTAAATATACAACAGGCTTAACATCCATGGTTGTTTGATAAGTGAGTATGTTGAAAATAATAACTCTGCTTAAATGTTATGTACAGTGCAAAAAGCATAAATGCTTTTGTTGTTGTTTCTTTAGAGTATTATATGTATGTTTCAAATGAAATACAGATATACAAGGCATATTTAAACTAGACTAGACTCCAAACTTTCTCAAAGTGTGGCTACTTGATGCCAGGAGAAACACTTTAAAAATCTTCCACTGAAGTGTTGAGGAATGATGTCATAGATCATAGGGCTACTACCTTCTCTCACCGCAGGGTAGTCCTGATATGCCCACTTTTGCCATGTGAGAGTGGGTGCAACAGAGTAAAACTCACACTGTTTTATACACTTGGATATTTCTGCTACAGAATATATTATTTTCTTTTCTACTCACTACAATAAAGTGCCTTCATTCTAGTAATAAATTGGAAAATGTGCTTCATTTGTATTTCTTCATGTAAGTTATGTGGACTGCTTTGCAATGCAAAACCTATGTTCATTAAGAAATTATCTATTTAGGCATCTTAAAAGGTGGTTACCTTAAATATTCCTTTTGATCGTTTCTTTTTATGAGATGTAGATATACCATGCCACGCTTTCTTTGGAGTTGATGTTTCTTGGCATATTTGCAGGAGCATTTTAAGACATTTGCACAATACCCCGCACTGTTTAAGCGCCGAAGCAGAGTGAAATATAAGAGGCTCTAATGGAAAAATGATTAAACGTCCGGGTACAGCAAGGAGAGCTTGATGTATTACAGTGAAATGCTGAGGTGAATAAGTTTTCTGAATTTTGAACACGCCAAAATGTACATCCGCCATATTAACAAAGTGCAGTCTAGTCACCCATTTAGTGATATATTTTGTATATATATATATTATTCTGCAAATATGCTTCCCAAAATGACAGCTGTCCTAGGCATTGATATATTGGATATTCAAATAAGTAATATGCACTCATTTAAAAAGAACAGAAATGTAGGGAGTATCATAAATCATTATAAATTTTTCTTTAATAAATTCACCCTTCCAGACAAAGAGGCCCCCATCTTCCCATTCTCTTTAATCAAAAATTAAAAACTGTTTCTGTTTTTCACCTAGTTCTGCACCCTAATACAAATTCCCCAGACAGTTGTGCACTCCAGCCCTGAAAGCCACATGGCATCCTGTAATAGCATCTGTTGTCAAAAGAAAGGTAAAAGTTAAATGTAATGCTGATCTACCGAGAAATAAATTGAGAATAAGAGTGGGGATAAGATTTACTTTATGAAAGCTTATATAGGCTCTTGTTGTGCACAAAGGCCAAGCTTTCTCTTACTATCATGAAGCATTCTCAGAAGTCACTGTGCTAAGTACAGTGTTTCATACCCACCTCTGTTTGTAGGGGAACAGAGTACATTATTTCCCTTCCCTTTAGCTAAAAGAAACAGTGTAAAAAATCCAGTGTAGCTCAAATATTTAGACCCTTAAGGAGGACAGGAGAGGGAAACAAAATGCCATATACGTGTGTGTGTCTGTGTGGAATTCATGAAGTGATCAATCGACAAGCCCATTGGAATGTTAGCTCAGTAAACATGTCACCAAACAACTTCCACTAAACCTGAGAGTAAGTTTTTCAGGAGGTCAAGGCTCCTAGGTTCTGCTGTAGGAGACAATCCCCACACCACCTGAACTTAAATATATTCCATTTGAGATCACACACAGTGGAGAAAAGTAAACTCCACTACTGCAGTGTGTGTGCTGTGTGTGTGTGTGTGTGTGTGTGTGTCTGTGTGTGTGTGTGTGTGTGTGTGTGTGTGTGTGTGTGTGTGTGTGTGTGTGTGTGTATGTGTGTGTGTGTGTGTGGTGTATACCTCAGCCAGAAATCTTAGATGCCTGATTCAGCTAGACTACTGCAAAGTGAAAAGTTTTCTGTATCAAAACTTCAGTTAACGTCTACTTCCTGGGGACATTAGAAACATATTCAGCCTTACTCAATTCCCCAAATCTGACAATAAATGCAAAATAAATCACAGTAAAAGAGAAGTGCTTGAAGATTGTCATGAATGTAAAGATAAAATGTGTATAAGTTGTGCTACTCTTCAAAGCAACAGCTTTGATTTAATGCCAGCAACAAGTAACACATTCATGCACTGATTCCAAACAGCTACTCCCTCCTTTCTTTTCCCTTTTCCTTTCCTTTCCTCTCCCCTTCCTTTCCTTCCTCCCTTTCATTCCTTTCCTTTCCCTTTCGGTTCTTCCTTTCATTTCTCTCTTTCCTTCTTTCCTTTCATTCCCTTCTTTCCTTTGCCTTTCCTTTGCTTTCCTTTCCTTCCCTTCCTTCCATTCTCTTTCCTTTCCTTTGCCTTTCCATCTCCTTTTCCTCTCTTTCCTTGCCCTTCCTTTTACTCTTCCTTGTTTTCCTTTCTCCTTCCCTTTCCTTTCCCATCCTTTCCATTTCTCTTTCCTTTCCCTTTGCCCTTCCTCTTTCCTTTTCTCCCCTTCATTCCCTTTCCTTTCCCTTCCTTTCTTTTCTATCTCTCTTCTCTCCCTTTTGCTCCTTCCTTCATTTCCTTTCCTTTCTCTCCCTTCCCTCTTCCTTTTCCATTCCCTTTCCTTTCCTTGCCTTTCCTTTGCTTCTTTCCTTTTCCTTTCTTCCCTTCCATTCTTCTTTCCTTTCTTGCTCTTCCATCTTTCTCCTTTCCTACCCTTCCTTCCTTCCTTTTGTTTTCCTTTCCCTTCCTTTCCTTTCCCCATCCTTCCATTTCCTTTCCTTTCCCTGCCCTTCCTTTCCTTTTCTTTCCAATCCTTTCATTTCTCTCTTTTTTCTTTCCTTTCCTTCTTTCTTCCATGTACCTAGCCACAGTTCTGAATTGCTTATAATATTTACGATTTAATATGGCCATGCAATTTGATATTATATTGTCGAAGGTGTCCTATTAGCATGCATCCATGTTCCCAGTTTAGAGACACACCATCTAAGTTAAAATCGTATTCTCCTGGCAGAAATCTGTAGTTTTAGGTTCATAGGTTCTAGAAGCCCTGCTTGTGTTATCTGCCCGAGGGCATTTCTACAAGCCTAGCCTTATAGTTTTGTGGTTTCACGCCACCCCTTTAGTATGGGGGAACTATACTCCATTATTTTGCTGTGCTCTCTGTCGAAAGCAGTGACACTGAGGTAATCCCTGGGTATATCTACATCTCCCATCCATTGGTCAAGATTTCTCTTGAACAAGGCCACGAGGTGCTCTGGCCTGTTCATATACCGGATTTTATCTCCACAGCATAGGGAGTCTTTGGGTGATGAATATCCATCCCTCCAGCACGCCCACATTAGCCGGTGTCGCAGGTTTAAGTCTCTCACCCTTGTGGCTCTTGATGGATTCTAGATTTTTTGAGGTGCAATGCTTTACATATCCATCAAAATCTAGCCTGACATTTTTTGGCCTCCTATGTATAAAGAAGCAAAAGGTCACCTTCTTGAGTTAGGGCGCCGTGTTTCTAACTGAATAGAGCTGGGAGTTCTTCAGTCGGCAAGTTATTGTGACAGATGTTTGAGACCCTTTATCCTTTGGTGGAGGAACTTTTGTGGCCTCTCCAGCTGCTGCAAGTGCTCGGGTCAGATATATTCCAATGGGCATTGTGTGCCAAAATCATTGGTCTGATGAGTGATGAGTATAGGGAGACTATGACTCCCTTTGATCTAGATGAGAATCCTTTCATGATAAGCGTGGGCAATGTAGAAGGTCTTCCTAACTACTCTTTAGCTACATGGGTGCTCGTAAATGACAGACTACTATCAACCTGGGTCCCCAGGTCCCTGATAACTTCTTCTGTAATTTCAGTGGATTGCCACCTATTTGGTGCAGCTAGGTAACCTTGTTTTTTCCCGGCGGGTATGCGACTATGCATTTTGGGCATTTAACTTCCTTAGGGGCCATGGCTCTGGGCACCAGTTATCCGTTCTGTGAGACCCTTCTAGCTGATATCCTGGTGGCCAGGATGGCTTACTATGTATTTCAGTTTGAAGCCTCGAATTATCCGGCAAAATCCCCTTTGGTCACGCTATAACCCTCCTGTGTTTGCTTTGTACTCGGAAAAGTAGGATGCTAAACAAGAGTGGGCTCCAGGACTGAGCCTCCTGTGGTACAATTCACTCTGTGACAGGCTTTGAGTCTGACATGGCGCCAGCAACTCTGGACCCTGTGGGTTCTGTCACTTCCAGCCAGTTTGTAAACCCATCTTGTGATGTATGGGTTAACATTTAAGCCGATGAGTTTTTCAATGATACCCGAAAGGGGTATTGTATCAAAGGCCTTCGCCAGATCGGGAGGTGCAGGTCTGTATGGACTGCCTTTCCTCATCAATGGTGGCTTTTGGTGACTGTTTCAAAAGTCAATCCAAATTTAGAAGGCATGATCTGCCTTTTTGACAAAGCTTCAAACTGGGATGGATCCAAAGTCTGCAAATTCCCTATGTCTTTATTTAAGTGAGGGTCCATTATGATCCTCTCCATGGCTTTGGCAGATAAGGGCTTGTCAAGCTAATGGGCCGGTAAATTTCCAGGGTCAGTGGATAACCGCTTTGTGACCCAGCTGGGACCACAGTTGCAGTGCGCCTACCCCTGGGTAATGTATCCAAGAGTGTAAGACTATGATTCTATGATTAAACAGCTGTCCTAGCTGTGGTTTAATTCCTCGCTGAGTTCGGTGGAGCACACAGCTGGGGACACCATCAGGTCCCATGGGATGCTGTGTTTTTGCTTTGGGAGAGAGCAGTTCCTCACTCACGCTGGAGATGTTTGGGGGCTGCAATCGCTGGGTATAGATATCTCCCTTTGGGGAGGGGTATAGGAAGTTTGAGACTGAAACCTCCACAGCCAGTATGTTGGCAATGTCTGTGCAGGATCAGTAATCTTCACATCATTTTGAACTAGTTCTGATATATCTGGGGAGTTTCTCCCAGGTTTCTAACACAGCTAAAGAAGGCCTTATGACGTTCTTGCGGAGTCTTTGTAGTCATTTTTCTCTCAAAATTTGCTTTGGATGATTTAAGTGAGGTTTCAGTTTTTTATTTATAGCATCAAGGGTGTCTTACCTTTTAAGGATTTTGCTCATCTTTGTAGAGTAGCTTCTCCTTTTGTTGTAGAGTTTGTTTATGGCTGGGGTCCACCAGACTGGACGCTTGGGGGCCTTTGGTACAAGGCCTTATGATTGTCTTTCGAATTTTGAACACGTCAAATGTACATCCGTTACATTAACAAACTGCAGTCTATCAATCTATTAGTGATATATTTTGTATATATATATATTTTATTGCAAATATATGTTTCCCAAAGGACAGCTGTCCTAGGCATTGATATATTGACATTCAAATAAGTAATATGTACTCATTTCAAAAGAACAGAAATGTAGGGAGTATCATAAAATCATTATAAATTTTTCCTGACAAATTACCTTCTTTCCAGACAAATAAGAGAGGCCCCCATCTGCCCATTCTCTCTTTAATCAAAATAAAAAAAACTTTTGCTTCCTGTTTTTTTCACTCAGTTCTTCAACTCCTAATACACAATCTCTCAGAGACAGTTGTGCACTCAACCCTGAAAGCCATGGCATCCTGTAATATAGTATCTGTTGACAAAAAGAAAGGTAAAAGTTAAAATGTAATGCTGATCTACCGAGAGAAACCATTGAGAATAAGAGTGATAAGATGCATTTTATGAAAGCGATATAGGTTTTACAGTAACGCTATTGAAGTTTTCTGATTATCATGAAGCCTTCTTCAGAAGTCACTGGCGCTAAGTACAGTGTTTCATACCCACCTCCGTTTAGAAAGGGAGAACATAGTACATTATTTCCTTCCCTTTAGCTAAAAGAAACAGTGTAAAAAAATTCAGTGTGTAGCTCAAATATTTAGACCTATGAGACAGAGAGGGGGGAAACAAAATGCGGTATATTTATGTGTGTGTGTCTGTGTGGGATTCATGGTGATCAATCAACAAGCCCATTGAATGCTAGCTCAGTAAAAACATGTCACCAAAACAACTTCCACCAAACCTGAGAGTAAGTTTTTTTCAGGAGGTCAAGGCTCCTTGTACCCCCATGTAGGAGACAATCCCCACACCACCTGAACTTAAATATATCTACTCTGAGATCACACAACAGTGGAGAAAAAGTAAAACTCCACTACTGCAGAAAGGTGTGTTTGTGTGTGTGTGTGTGTGTGTGTGTGTGTGTATGTGTGTGTGTGTGTGTGTGTGTGTGTGTGTGTACCTCAGCCAGAAATCTTAGATGCCTGGATTCATGGTCTGTCATAAAAGTGAAAGCTTTTTCAGAATAAAACTTCAGCTAACGTACTCATTGGGGACATTAGAAACATAGTCAGCCTTACTTCAATTCCCCAAATCTGACAATAAATGTGAAAATAAATCACAGTAAAAAGAGAAGTGCTTGAAGATTGTCATGAATGTGTAAGATAAAATGTGTGTATAAGTTGTGCTACTCTTCAAAGCAACAGCTTATGATTTAATGCCAGCAACAAGTAACACATTCATGCACTGATTCCAAAACAGCTACTCCCTTCCTTTCTTTTCCCTTTCCTTTCCTTTCCCTCCCCCTTCCTTTCCTTTCCTCCCCTTTCATTCCCTTTCCTTTCCTTTTCCTTCCTTTCCTTTCATTCCCTTTCCTTTCCTTCCCTTTCCTTTGCTTTCCTTTCCTTTGCCCTTTCTTTCATTTCCTTTCCTTTCCTTTCCCTTCCTTTCCTTTCATTCCCTTTCCTTTCCTTCCCTTTCCCTTGCCTTTCCTTTCCTTCCCTTTCCTTTCCTTGCCTTTCCTTTCCTTTGCTTTCCTTTCATTTCCTTCCCTTCCATTCTCTTTCCTTTTCTTGTCTTTCCATTCCTTTCCTTTCCTTACCCTTCCTTTCCCTTCCTTGTTTTCCTTTCCTTCCCTTTCCTTTCCCATCCTTCCCTTTCCTTTCCTTTCCCTTGCCATTCCTTTCCTTTCTTTTCCAATCCTTTAATTTCCTTTCCTTTCCCTTCTTTTTCCTTCCTTTCCTTCTTTCTTCCATGTAACTCAGTCACAGTTCTGAATTGCTTATAACATGCATGATTTAATATAATATGCACATGATATTATATTGTTGAAGGTGTCCTATTAGCATGCATCCATGTTCCCAGTTTAGAGACACACCATCTAAGTTAAAATCGTATTCTCCTGGCAGTGTCTGTAGTTTTCATAACACAGTGCCATGACCTGAATGTTATTGCTATTATTACATATTTTTAACCAAATTTTCTCTCTCCTATAGATTTCATTCTAAGCTAGTCTAATAAAGTTGGATACATGTTGCTTTCCTGGCATACAAAAATTAGGAATTCACTTGTTTGTCCCTGTCAAAGTGAGACAAGACTGTGAGGTACGGTCGTGATGCATGAGCCCTGGCCCAAGCAATCAAGGATCCTCAATCCTAACCTCTAGCACCAGAGAGGGTGTCTCATACATGAGGAAAGGACAACAAATGCACACAGCAAAGTGCAATTTCCCTTAAGAACACACAGAGATCACAGTCAGTCCGGGGCTGGTTGCTCCCTTGCTCTCCAGGTCCCCAATAAGACTCCCCACTGGCACAGCTATAGGGTCCAGATCTCATCCTAGCTGGGCAAGCTAAAATCTCCAGCACCCTCTCTGTCCAATCAGTGCTTCGTGTCCCTGCCCAAGTAGCTGAAACCCACTTTGAGATAAGAGTTTACACAACCACACAGACACTTATGGGGAAGACTGGCACAGGTTCTCCAGCTGTGCCCCTTTTTCCCAGACAATACGGTAGTACCACTTGCCACCACCCAGCTAATATTTATCAGCTGTCCTAAGGCCTTTAAAAGAGTGTCCAATTATTACTATGCAATATTATTATCCAATTGGTAGATATGACTTAACAGTCAAAGCTTATTAGAGTGGCTTTGTACAATTTTACCAAAGGCATGCAAGTACTCTTAAGAGCTTAAATTATCTCTACACAAACCATCCACAGTTAAAGGGTTTTTAAATATTTAATAATAAATAATTAAATCCACCAGACAATACTTTCTACTACACAGTCAGTGCTAGTCAAGAGTTCAGAGATCACACAGAAATACTTAAAATAAATCAGTAGTACAGTTCTGACATCACAGAAAAAACACTTAGTCTAAACTTTCTAATTCCTAGCTGTTGCTTCAAGAAAACACACTTCTAAAATAATTTACTTATAGAGCAAGGCAGAGTGCTGTGAGTTGCAGAGTCAAGGCAAAAGTGCTTAATAATTTCTGGTTCTCACTGTTTAAATTGAAACTGCAGTTCTGCTAAAACATTACATCATCCTTTACATTTTCCTGGTGTTCCCAGGCTGACAGAAACTGCATTTACATTCTATTACACTTAGAGCAATAAAGGACATTCCATATGTAAATTCTGGCCATTAACTTTAGCCTTAAAACAATAGGCAGGAAGCCTTCATCTAGCCCAGCCGGAGCCGAATTGTAAACATGAAAGGCAGTGATAAAATAATGTTAATTTCAAAGGACCAACAAGAAATGCTTGACTTAGCTTTCTTTACAGCAGAGGGCAATGCTGCCACATTGTTTTAAGTTAAACATTTCACAACACATTCTTTCATTTAAGAAGAAAGCCTGCATTTCAACATTTCACAATATTTACAATTGATAGAATTATCTATAAAATCCTGTCTGGCTAGGCTGGCAGCCTTCATCCATCTCTACCAGTCTTCAGAATGCTTTTGGGGAAGTTTATCTCTCCTAACTAGTCTTTCTGTCCACAAGGGGTTTGCAGGGATGGGTTTCCCTGTTGCAAAAACTCCAGGTTTGTGCTGCTCCATTTCATTTAATATAACAGGTGGCTTTGATCCTGTTAGGACTGCACTCTTGTAATCTGAGAACTTGGATGTCAATTTCTCATAGCAGCACCAATAATTTCTGGCATAAGCTTTTCCTTCTCTGGATTTAACCAGTTTTCAATCACAGCTCTGTTTACTGTGATTTATTTGCTTCTGGGAGTGGGGTGAATATTGTACAGTGCTTTACAGAAACGGGAACAGTTTATTCTTTATAATCGACTCCTGTGTTTGATTGAAAGCTACATGAGATAATCTGTGAGATCACAGGGCTGTGTTATTAACAAAAGTTCTCCTTACCCCCAGGTTCTGTGATCTTAGAATTAGCACATTCCAACAGGGGAGTACAGGACTATGGTAAAGCTAGTCCCTCCCTGCCAACAAAAAGTTCATTGTTGTGTGACATGAATCTGCATCAACCTGCTTTCTCTGACTTTGTATCAGGATGTCACATCAGCAGTGACCATCACTTAAAGCCATTGTTCACACTGTCAAGCTATTAATCTTAAATTGTTTTCCAGTTTATTGTTTAACTATGGTTCCTAGTTTACCGTTAGGTACCAGACCAAATGACTTCAAATAATGCTGAGCATTTAGCTTATACTTGTTACCTACCATTTTCAATACGGAGTGTGGCATTTTATGAGTCACAAAACAGTAGACATGTTGGCTGTGTACATTTTTAATGCCAGAGTGTAGAAGTCCGGCAGTTGACTTAGAGCCCAGTAGTTGGCTTAGAGGATTAAGGTACTTTTAACAACTGTTTCTTGTGGACTGGTGGTGCAACGTTTGATTTCTTTTGCCTCCATTGCCTAGATGTGGGACACTAAAGCTAATCACTTAAGCAGGCACTTCTCCTGAGCTAAGTCTGAAAAAGGTCCATCAAGATTAATGTTCTACCTCAGAAAACAAATATGAATAAAATGAGTGGAAATTTGAACTGTGTATGCAACAGTCCTGTGGGCATAGAGATATTGCCTTTACTTTATGCAACAGGACCAATAGATATAACTTGCGATACAGTTTGGTCGTGCCAGAAAATTATATATATATATATATGTTACAGACTGCGTCAATCCAAAATGATCTGTTATTGAGGAATACATTACATACAACTGCTAAACGTGTTACTATAATCTGATAAGCAGACAATTTCACATTGGTCTGCTCTGCTCAACTATGGCAAACTACAAGACCTTACACAAGAATCATTTCCTCTGTCAAGTCATGGTTATGTAACCCACAACTCCTACTAAAGCTTCCCCAAAAATAATCTAATATTCTTTACTCCTAAGCAACTGTCTACATAAAAAAACATATTTCATATTAACCTCCAGCAAAAACACCAGTAACAAACTGGCAATCCAAGCAAAACTACTAGGCATTACCATAGGTTCATAGGTTCATACTAGGCTATCTGCCCTGGGGCATTTATAAGCCTAGCCCGAGTGTGTGTGGCTTTCACCACCCCTTGGAATGAGAATACTATGCCCATTTAGGGTTTAGTTTACTGTGCCTCTGTCTAGTAGTGACACAGAAGTGACCCCCGGGGTAAACCTACGATCTCCCATCCACTCGTCAAGATTTCTCTTGAAGAGAGTCAGTGAGGGGCTCTGCCTAACATGGACTGGGATTCTGTTCCAGAGTGTAGGGAGCCTCTGGGTTATGACTCTGTCCCTCCAGGATGTCCTATTTATTTCTGTGTTGAGGTTCAAATCTCTCGCTCTCGTGGCTCTGGTGGATTTGGATTTTCTGAGGTGGAGCATGTCCATTAATTTCGGATTGGACATGGCCTTGTATGTCAGGCATAGATCGCCTCTGAGTAGGCGGTATGCGACTGAATAGAGCAGGAGTTTCTTCAGCCGGGCAGCATATGACATATGTCTGAGACCCTTGATCCTCTTGGTGAGGTACTTTTGGGGACTTTTTAACTGCTGCAGGTGTCGGGTAAGGTACATCCCAAATGGGGCATTGTACTCAATTATGGGCCTGATAAGGGAAGAGTACAGGGGCACAATGACCTCTCTTGATCTAAATGTGAATCCTTTCATGATAAGGTGGGTAATATAGAAGGTCTTCCTAATCACTTTGGCAACGTGAGTGTCAAATGAGAGGTTACTGTCAACTTGGGTCCCGAGGTCCCTAATTGCTTCTTCCATACTTAATGGATTACCACCTATGTGGTAATTTGTGGGTACTTTGTTTTTCCCAAACGGTATGACTATACATTTTTTGGCATTCAGTTTAAGGCCATGGCTCTGGCACCAGTTATCCATTTCTATGAGGCCTTTCTGAAGGATGCTTGTGTCCGCTGGAGTATCAGTTATGGCGCCCAGTTTGCAGTCATCTGCGAACTTTGTTAGCCACAATCCTCCTATGTTTGCTTGCACCTCGGAAAAATAAATGCCGAACAAGAGGTGTCCCAGGACCGAGTCTTAGAGTCTGACATGGCTCCAGCAATTCTGACCTTGTGGGTTCTGTCCTTGAGCCAGTTTGCAACCCATCTTATGACATATAGGTTTACGTTTAAGCTGGTGAGCTTGTCTATGATGCCCGAGTGGGGTATTGTGTCGAAGGCTTTTGCAAGATCAAGGTAGGCTGTGTGAACTGCCTTACCCTCATCAATGGCCTTAGTGACTGTTTCAAAAGAGTCAACCAGGTTCAAAAGGCAGGATCTGCCCTTGAAAAAGCCGAATTGGGTAGGATCCAGTGTCTGTAGGTCCCCAATATCTTTGTTTATGAATTCCATAATGATCCTCTCCATAGCTTTGCAGACCAGGCTCGTCAAGCTTATGGGGTGGTCATTTCCAGTGTCCGTAGAAGCACCTCCTTTGTGGAGTGGGACCACTGTTGCTGTACGCCATTCTTTGGGTATGTATCCTGTAGTAAGGCTAAGATTAAACAGCATCCTCATGTGCGGGTTTAGTTCCTCTTGGAGTTCATGTAGCACACAACCAGGGATACCTTCTGGTCCCATTGATGCTGTGTTTTTAGCTTTGGAGAGGGCGGATCTCACCTGGGCATCTGAGATGTCATGGAGGCTACACTCTGCTGGGATAGATATTTCTCTTTTTGGGGGGGAGGGGGGAGAGAAATTTGCACTGAACCTGTCTGCCAGTATGTTGGCAATCTCTATGGGTTCAGTGTATTTTCTGTCATTTTGGACTAACTCTGAGCATATCTGGGAGTTTCCACCCAGGTTTCTAACATAACTAAAGAAGGCCTTGTGATTGTCTTCAGTGTCTTTTGCAATTTTTCTCTCAAAGTTGGCCTTGGATGATTTTATGAGTGATCGTAGTTTTTTGCTAGTACTGATCAGAGATGCCTTCCCTTTCGGGGATTTTGCTCTGTCATGTAGTAGCTTCCTCCTCCTGTTTTAAAGCTTGTTTATGGCTGGGGTCCACCAGACAGGACGCCTGCCTTTGGGGGAATGGGTCTTGGTTTTATTTGGGATTGCATGATCCATGCATTCTTGAAGGTGTCCATAGAAAGCATTTATAAAGGATTCAGCAGTGTGGGCTGTGGTTTTCACTGGTCCAGGGGCCTTGAAGGATACCACTTCAGTCTTAAGAAGTGTGAAGTCAGCTTTTGAGAAATTCTTCACACTGTGGTCTTTTGTGCTGGGGGTGGGGGCAGCATGTGGATTTCCAGTAAGATTAATTTATGGTCTGATCTCACCAATGAGGGGTATACTTCCGGTGTGGAGCATTGTGTCCCCATGTTTGTGATGATCAGGTCTAGTATATTATCTCCTCTTGTTGGAGTGGTGACATCGCATTTGAGTTTATGAATTCTAGGAAACTTTGGGCTAGGGTGTTGGGGCTTCAGTAATGTTCCCAGTCTTTGTTTGGGTAGTTGAAGTCCCCCAATATGATGGTATTTGGAGAGACATTCATACTCTCCAGTGTCTTCAGGAAGGCTGAGTGGGGTTCCTGAGTTTGAGCAACTAAAAGTAGACCTCCATAACAAGAAAAATGGAAGAAAGCACTGGTATAACACAACCAAACAGCAAAAAAAACAGTGGTAGAGGAGGAGAAACGCCAATGAATATCCAAAAGTCCAAAAGATACTAAAACACAGTTTTATTAACGCGAAAAAATTCCAAGTACAACACGTTTTCGTCACTCAATGTAACTTCATCAGACAATGCCAATTTAACTGTTCCTGAAAGTTCTTTGTTACATGAACTTCGACATGATACCAGCATCAGAGTTATGGAGCCGAAAAAAGGGGGTGGTACGGTTATCATGGATCAAGTCATTTATGATGGCAAAATGTATACTATACTAAACAACGAGTCTAGATACTGTATAGTATCTCTCAATGAAATCAGCATTGCTTATAGAAAGATAGATTTAGCTATCAAAGATTTATTAGATCAAGGAGTCATTGATTACAGCACTTATATCTTTCTAGACAATTCTCAGCCCAGGGTACCCTCCATATTTGGAGTACCCAAGGTACATAAAGACATTCATGACCCCCCTTTAAGACCTATTGTGGCGGCTCAGGGTTCCAAGATTTCCCCTTTATCAAAATTCCTGGACTGGAAATTTAAAAACTTATGGCCTAAGGCCAGTCATTTATTAAAGGATTCTTGGGAATTTTTGAGACAGGTTACTCCTGAACTTCTGGTTCCTAACTTAAAATTTTTGACCATAGATGTTGTGGATCTGTTTTCCGTGATACCACATGAAACAGGTTTACTATGGTTGGAAGAAGCACTTACATCTTGTCCCAAGGTTAGCAATAATGACATTTTTGTCATTTTGGAACTTATGGAATTAGTATTACATCACAACTTTATTTACTTTTCAGGAGAATATTACAAACAGATTTCAGGTGTTGCTATGGGGGCTAATTGTGCCCCCACTTATGCAGATATCATCCTTTCTGTTTGGGAAACTAAATACGTACTCAATAGCCCTTTCAAGGAACATTGGGTAGCCTATTTTAGATTTTTGGATGACATCTGCATTTTTTGGACAGGACCTGATACTATTATTAAGGATTTTATGGAATATCTAGCTTCTACCACAGATTTTCTCACATTTACTTATCACACACACGAAGGGAGGGTTGAATATCTGGATGTTCTTCTTAGTATTGATGAGGGTGCATTTAGATCAACATTTCAACAGCTCACACCCTATGCACCAAAAAAGAGGCATTATTAAAGGACAACTGGTTAGGATATCACGGATGACATCAAATGATGACGATTTCCAGTTGAAATCCTGTAAAATTTTTCAAATGTTTCGCGACAGGGGTTACCCAGATGATTTTGTATACACTATAGGGAACAAGTCCAAGAAGGTAGAAAAGATAGATTCAGACCTATTTTGGGCTTGGGACCAGCTGAAAACTTTTCAAACAGAACGAACAACCAGTTGGATTTAAAAAAAGCTTTCATCACGGAATTTAGTGCGAATTCTGGTATCATCAGGGACATTATTTCAAATGAATGGGAAACCTTCAAAGATATTACTGATTTACAAAATTTACATGGCAAAAATATCAGGACAGTTTTTCGAAGGGGGAAAAATGTAAAAAATTCTTTAGAAACAGGCTCTCTTTTCTATAACATTTCCCATAAGCGTAAGGGCACCTATAGATGTGGGTCGTGTGCACAATGTCCACATATAGTGCATAATGAGGAAATATTTCTTTCAGCAAGAAACAGGACCATCAAGGCTACTGCACATTTCAATTGCAATAGTCACGGAGTTGTTTATTTGGCTATTTGCTTGAAATGTCCGGCATACTATGTGGGCAAGACTGAGCGCACGTTAAAATGTAGAATTTACGAGCATCTCTATGACATACAAAAACAAAATAATACAAATGCTCTGTTTAGACACATTTCAGTATGCCCTACAGCCAAATATCATTTTTTTTGTTTTGGAAAGTATTATTAGGGACCCTAGGGGTGGACCATGGCAAGTGAAATTAGAACATAGAGAGACTTACTGGCAAATCTTTTTGGAATCTAATAGGGAACCAGGCCTGAATGATTATATATCTATCAAGCCTTTATTAAAGCTAAAAGCTATTAGTATATAGGTTGTTATTAATAGATTTTATATTTTTTATACTACTATATATTTTATCTGAGGTTTTATATTAAATAAGTATATTTATAACAATACATATGAATTTATATACATGTTTTTTCTTTAGATACTACTTTAGACATGTATTTATATACTTTTCAACTTTTATAGTGTTGTTTGTTTCTTTAATATTTAATTATATTCAATTAGAGAACCTATTAACTATTTGTATATAAACTGAGGGTTTATTCCTTGGCATTGTCTGATGAAGTTACATTGAGTGACGAAAACGTGTTGTACTTGGAATTTTTTCGTGTTAATAAAACTGTGTTTTAGTACCTTTTGCACTTTTGGATATTCGTTGGCGTTTCTCCTCCTCGACCACTGGTTTGTTTGCTAAAAGTAGACCTCCATACTTTACAAGTTGTACAAAAAAACTCGGCTCCCTATACAGATCATATGACATCGACACAAATAGAAAATGTATAGCCACTGCTTTCCTGCTGCCATCTCTGCTATATGCCACAACCATTTTTACCAACGTTCATGTCAAGTGGAGAAACATGAGAATAAAATATCAAAATTTGCCACAACCTGCATTTCAGAGGATACCACTTTTCAGCTCTGAAGGAGCTAAGCTGGTGAGAATTCCCTCATTACTTTACACACACCTAACTCACAACAGTCATATACATCACCATAAACTAACCACCATTAAATACCTCCATTCAACCATACTCCCCAAACATGGCTTTACATTCCAGAGATAGATCGATTCTCACTTTCATCAAATCTATATTCAACTAATTTTGTCAATGCCTAGAACCATATCCCATTAACAATGAAATAAACCCAGAAGCTAAACTCTTTCAAAAAAACAATTAAAATCTCATCTGGTGGACAAGTGTCTTCTACGTTCCCACAGGCTAGCTCCATTACTTTTATTTTATTTTTTTTTACTGCAGACAAGTCTCAACATTATTCTATCTCTGCATACACGGCCTGCAGCTTAGCCAGCTATATTCAGTCACAGATGCTCTCCACCCCTCATTGTCTCCAAATGTCATGTTCATGCTTGCATAGCTCTTCCTAAACTCCACTTGTGTTCCCACCCACTCCCACAGATTTTCTAGAACTAGGTCCTTTCTTATTTCTATTCCCACACACTCATCCGACCCGCTTTCTTTCTACCTTCACCCCTTTTGTACCACTCCTTATCCAATCTTCTGCCTCCACTTCTGTTATCACCCACAATTCTCCAGTCATGGTCTCATCAACAACAAGGCACTCTATACCTTTAAAGCACAGAGCTCCTTTACATTTCTGACACTCTCTCTTGTCTCTCTTTATCTCTGTTTTTTTATTGAGTTTCTACTGGACAAAACAAACAAAATCATAACACACTGTCTTCTTCTCAAGCTTTCTCTAAAATGTGGGGCTCTGAGTATTAGTCAACAACATAATGTCATTAAGAAGACTATTCTCTTTAAGAAAAATGGATGGTTTATACTCTGTATATTACTTTTTTCATCTTTTCCCTCTCTCTGCTATACCACCCAATGGAAGGGTCTACACTGCACGTCTTAGACTCAGAAAGTCACATTATAAATCAGATACATGAAGGTATCTGTCTATCTATATGTAGGCTTATCTTAATTTGAATGAATCACAGAATATATTCTTGGCGCAGTTTAAAGTTCTGAACTGAATACATGTCCAACATAATGTAACAAGACAGTCAACATTCATTTTTTTGTATTTTCATTTTATTGTGAAATACACACACAGCCCAAAACCACCAGGTGTGCAATCATAACCACAGCAGCAGATGCACAAATCATGTTCATTCGTTAATATTAATTCAAAATATTAAGGTACAGGTTTACAACATTTTAAGTATATGCATTCGTGTAATTTATATTTGATTATGTGCAATTCTACTATATGATAGTAAATCATACACACACACACACACACATATATATATATATATATATATATATATATATATATATATATATATATACAGAGAGAGAGAGAGAGATATGTTTGTAAATATATAAATACTGCTTAAATATTCATGAACTCTGCAATTTTTTATGCACACTTTAATTTAAAATATCATGGACTCTATAAATATGCGCATATTGTCTGTACACTGTGATTGCATGCATAATCTTGATTATTTTATAAAAATCTGAGGAGCTTTTCTCCCTGGACCTCAGCTGTAAAGGAGTTTAGCTAAACCTATTTGGATTTTCCTGGCAAACAAAAGCAAAATAAATAAATGAAATAAAGTGCATATGTAAAATCAAAAGAAATATGAAATAATTTCTGGAAAAGTAGCATGGTGTCAGAGTATTGTCATATTTTTTTTCCAAAGGGTTTGACAGACATATTAACAAACATGCTGGTTGGTATGTGTTATGGAATGTTGGCTTAAAAATGGAAAAACAGAAATCAGATCTGACCCCAGATAATGGACTGTGCCCTGCAATGTCCTTGAAGATGGATGAATAGAAAGAGATGGAAACCATAACAGATAGCAGACTGTACAATTACTGAAGTAATAACTGAAACGCCTATTTAATGGCTGCTCTGTTGTATTATGCCAAAATGCTGTATTAATCAATTGACTGTTGTTTTAAAGTGTTCT
>NC_056742.1:448788260-448823260 GCF_019279795.1 Protopterus annectens
TTATTAATTTACTTTTTGCTGAGCAGTTGCTTGCTAATTTATTGATGGTCCTTTTGGTGGTGGGAAATTGGATGGATGAGTCCATCTCTAGTATGATTTTTTTTTCAGATATTTTTACTTCCAGACAGTTTCATTCAGTGAGTTTGTGTCATGTGATTACTGAGGTTGCCTGTGTTAGAAGTAGGGGCTACTTTTGTGAGTGTGTGTGTGTGTGTGTGTGTGTGTGTGTGTGTGTGTGTGTGTGTGTGTGTGTGTGTGTGTGTGTGTGTGTAAGAGAGAAAGAGATTTAATATGTATACTGAATATATTTTTGCAAATGGAATTCTTAAATAGGCTAGTATTCTTGGGCAAGTAGACTTGAGTAACCAATATTAGATTTTAGCCATCCAGCTAGGAAAGTTTAGTATGTGGATTTTCCATCCAGTTTGATGAAGGCTATGCTACTTACTCAAGGAGTATATTTATGGCTATCTATCCAGTTGTTATGTTGCTGAACTACATTGTTTGATAATGAGAGGAGCTTTTGACAGAAGTTGAAGTTTTTGTGCCAAGAACCTGTCCATACAATGTGGCTTGTTTATGTTGCAGTGAAGGCTGTGGTCTTTGTAATGAGCGTTTTAAGTATAACCAGTATTTCTGAGGTGGAGGAAGTCTCTTAAGGCAAGATCTTTCTAAGCCTGGAAAGCAAGCCAGTGATGAAATTTATAGGGGCCAGTGAGAGACAGAGGAAAGCAAGAAGCTTTTTAGTCTATTTGGATAACTAAGTGAACTTAGCCCTTTGACTGTTTTTGTCAGAAGTCTTTCTTTTGGCAGGGTGTTTTGCTGAGGCACATGCCAAAAGCGGCTTTGCACTCAGCAATGACTCTTATAACGAAAGAATACAGGGATGTTATGATCACAATAAATAAATAAATAAAATAAAATAAAATAAACGGCTCAGAGTGCAGAGAGGTGCAGAATAGCAAGACCAACTGAAAAAAGAGAACTGCACCAAACTTACACAACCACCACGTTTATTTGCAAAAAAGAATAAAAGGTAAAATAACGTTAGTGCTTTCATGACTGCTCTTGTCGCTTCATCAGATGGTCATGAAAGTGCTAACGTTTTTTTTATTCTTTTTTTCAAATAAACATGGTGGTTTTGTAAGTTTGATGTTATGATCACCTTGTCCCTGGATGAGATACCCTTAATAATGAGGTGGGCCATGTAAAAATCTTTCCATACAATGGAGACAACATGGTGGTCAAAAGTCAGGTTTCTATCAACCAGAGTGCCCAAGCACCTCACAACTGATTGCGTGCTTACAACATTGTTATTAATGTGATAATTTGTGGGGACATGACTCTCCCCAAAGGGGATGATGATCCATTTTTGACATTTAGCTTGAGGCTATGTTTCTGGCACCAGTCATTTGTTTGGGTGAGACCCTCTTGTAACTTATTTAGAATAGTTTTATTAAGTCAGTAATGTGAATTCTTTACTTTCTTGCAAATTTGTTGGCTTATTTTTGTGGATTATAGTATTGTAGGACTGCTAATGTTAACATTTTATGTAGTTGGACTGCTGGAGTGGTTTTCCCAGTGAGAAATGTTAGCGCTGTAGTGAATATCTGTTTTATAAAAAAAAAAAAAAAAAAAAAAAAAAAAGACTATATATATATATATATATATATATATATATATAAACTAAGATGTTAGAGTTAACTGTTAGAGTAGAGAATTAGAATGAGAATTAGAATTTTAAGGCAACTATTAGGCATTTATTACATTTATTCATTGTTCATATGCACCTGCAGTACAGCCAGAAGGTCGACTTTGGTCGCCCGCGGCAGCAAAAGAGTTAACTATATGATATATTTGATATGCGGCCCCAGGACAATTTCTGTTCACTCAATGCGGCCCCGGCAAGCCAAAAGGTTGGACACCCTTGAGGTTAGCTTACTGGTTGACACTGGTAGGCGTCAGACCGACAGAACAGAGAAGTATAGGGTGAACAGGAGAGCAGGATGGGGAATGAGATATTAGTCAAGGTTAGAGCAGGGACATAGCCAGTGGGTTTTAAGATATTCTTTAAGGTATTTTTTGAAAAGCGGTGTGGAAGAAAGAGTTGAGAGTTCATTTGGAACTTGGTTCCAGGTTTTGCCCACTGTGTTTTTATGTATATATATATATATATATATATATATATATATATATATATATATATATTTTTTTTTTTTTTTTGGGGGTCTATATTATTTCACCGAAATCTACTTACATCGAACTGCTACTGATTGAACCAACATAATCAAACTTCCCTTCATCGAGTGTTCAAATCAGTGAACATTTTTCCTAGGTACGGAAACTAGTTGGCCAGAACACCAACCAACACACAAGCACATTAAATTAAACCCAACAAACTCGGGGGGGGCACACCCCACCCCCACTACATATATATATACATATGTATATATATAAACTCTGATATCGCACTACAGGAGAGCAAAGGGCAAATTTCCATATCTTGGCTAACTAGCTTCTTTACCTGGGAAAAACGTTCGCTGATTTGAACATTTGATGAAGTGTAGTTCGATGATGTCCGTTTAGTGAATAGCAGTTTGATGTAAGTACATTTCAAAAAACTGATATAGACCCTAATTTTAATGTTAAAATTGTAGGTGGTACAGTTGACTGAATTACATGATATTTCAGATATGGAACCTCGACTATAACATCATTTTTTTGTGTTTCTTTGCTTTGAAGTCAGGCAACAGTGAAGTTATCAAGCAATGCATGTGTGTAGATGTAACCTCCTATGTTAAAGCAGTTTTTTAAAGTTTTAGTTAGGTAGGATTATGATTTGAAATATAATTGTTATTTTACATTTATGATCATTTTGGTTTAGCTGTCATTTGTATTTGATTTTATTATCACGACTACAACTGCAAAATATTTTGTTCAAGAAGATGTGTTTGTAATAAATACTACTATTCTTATTTATACAATGATAGCTCATTAGTATTCAAAAGAGCACACTCTGATTCATCAAACCAACCAGTGTGCATATAGTAAATCGAGCATATGCCAATAGAAGAAAGGCCATTCACTGGAACACTATTGAGCAGCCAGACTTTTTTTCCGTTGCTATATGGTACAGAGGCATATGTCTCAACTATCTTATTTTTGCTTCATATTTTTTAGTTTTTCCTCATAAAATTGATGTTTAGCAGAAAAAAACAAGGAATGTTCCACCGCAGCGAATTAAACATAAAACCTTTAATGGATAAAAACAACTTATATCCTCAGAACTAGGACAAACGCTTTCGGCAATAAGCCTTCTTCAGATCCCGATTAACTAGTCCTGAATATCTAATTTTTAAAAAGACAGACATCCAATCACATTTCAAACATTTGAGCCAGATGACACATTAAAATAAGATGCAAATTGGCATAATTCACCTACTACTACAATTAACCAATCAGTCTTATAAACATAAAACTTGATTTTACGACCAATTAAATAATTTCTTTGTGGTTTTCTGACAAATCACTGAGGAATGAAATCACAAAACAATGACATGCATTTCAGTTTCAGACTTTTTTTCTTCAGACAATGCACAATAGCACATATTTTTTAATTCATGCAGCTTTCTAAGTTTATTTACAATCAGTCCCCTTTTAAAGTCTTTGTCCCACCTTTCTTTATGTCTTTATCCATGTTTCTTGAACTAATACATTGATAAGTACATATGGAAGACAGAGCAAATACAAAGAAACTCAGGTACATTCTGCAAAAGTAAAAAAAACGTACTTAATTTTCAATGTACTTCTGCCCCGTCTCTCCCATACCTTTAAACTCTCCAGATTTTATAATTAAAAAAATAAAAAAAAGCAGAGGAGATCTTCCTTCCTCCATTGCTTGCTTTCCACAGCACTAATGTACTGTGCAAGTGTGGGAATGTAGGTCCCATACTCACGCGGAGTAGATCAACAAATGCAAAAGAATGCGAAAACAACATGGAGAAAAACCACGGTGCCCTTATACAAAGACGTTATTTAAGAAAAGTAAGCAATTTCTTTCCTAAATAGTATCAATGTATAATAACAATAACTGACTCATAGGTGTAGGTATATTGAAGATTTATCCACACCTACTCATCGCTTATTGCTTAAATATATATATATATATATATATATATATATATATATATATATATATATATATATATATATATTTATATATATATATATATATATATATATATATACATATATATATATATATATATCTATATATATCTATATATATATATATATATATATATAATATATATTTTATATATATATATATATATATATATATATATATATATATATATATATATATATAGGTTCATAGGTTCATAGGTTCATACTAGGCTATCTGCCCGAGGGCATTTACAAGCCTAGACCATAGTTTTGTGGCTTACGCCACCCCTTTAGTATGGGGAACTATACCCATTATTTTGCTGTGCCTCTGTTGAGCAGTGACACTGAGGTAATCCCTGGGGTATATCTGCGATCTCCCATCCATTGGTCAAGATTTCTCTTGAACAAGGCCAGCGAGGTGCTCTGCCTCACATATACCGGGATTTTATTCCACAGCATAGGGAGTCTTTGGGTGATGAATCTATCCCTCCAGCACGTCCTATTAATAGCCGTGTCGAGGTTTAAGTCTCCGCCCTTGTGACTCTGACGGATCTAGATTTTTGAGGTGAAGCATATTCATCAAATCTGGGTTTGACATGGCCTTGTATGTTAGGCAAAGGTCACCTCTGAGCAAGCGGTGCGACTGAATAGAGCTGGAGTTCTTTCAGTCGGGCAGCATAGGACAGATGTTTGAGACCCTTTATCCTTTTGGTGAGGAACTTTTGTGGCCTCTCCAGCTGCTGCAAGTGTCGGGTCAGATACATTCCGAATGGGGCATTGTACTCAATCATTGGTCTGATGAGTGATGAGTATAGGGAGACTATGACCTCCCTTGATCTAGATGAGAATCCCTTCATGATAAGGTGGGCAATGTAGAAGGTCTTCCTAACTACTTTAGCTACATGGGTGTCGAATGACAGACTACTATCAACCTGGGTCCCCAGGTCCTCATAACTTCTTCTGTGCTCAGTGGATTGCCACCTATTTGGTAGCTAGGGGTAACCTAGTTTTTCGAAGGGTATGACTATGCATTTTTTGGCATTTAACTTTAGGCCATGGCTCTGGCACCAGTTATCCATTTCTGTGAGACCCTTCTGAAGGATATCTGTGTCAGATGTGTTTTCTACTATGGCGCCCAGTTTGCAGTCATCTGCAAACTTTGTCAGCCATAACCCTCCTGTGTTTGCTTGTACTTGGGAAAAGTAGATGCCAAACAAGAGTGGGCCCAGGACTGAGCCCTGTGGTACACCACTTGTGACAGGTTTTGAGTCTGACATGGCGCCAGCAACTCTGACCCTGTGGGTTCTGTCACTCAGCCAGTTTGCAACCCATCTTGTGATGTGTGGGTTAACATTTAAGCTGATGAGTTTTTCAATGATACCCGAGTGGGGTATTGTATCGAAGGCCTTCGCCAGATCGAGGTAGGCTGTATGGACTGCCTTTCCCTCATCAATGGCTTTGGTGACTGTTTCGAAAAAGTCAACCAAGTTTAGAAGGCATGATCTGCCTTTGACAAAGCCAAACTGGGATGGATCCAAAGTCTGCAAATTCCTATGTCTTTATTTATGAGGTCCATTATGATCCTCTCCATGGCTTTGCAGATAAGGCTTGTCAAGCTAATGGGCCGGTAATTTCCAGGGTCGGTGGAGGCACCGCCTTTGTGAAGTGGGACCACAGTTGCAGTGCGCCACACCCTGGGTACGTATCCAGAGGTAAGACTATGATTAAACAGCTGTCCTAGCTGTGGGTTTAATTCCTCGTTGAGTTCATGGAGCACACAGCCGGGGACACCATCAGGTCCCATGGATGCTGTGTTTTGCTTTGGAGAGAGCAGTTCTCACTTGGGCGTTGGAGATGTTTGGGGGCTGCAATTGCTTGGTATAGATATCTCTCCTTTTGGGGAGGGGAGAAGTTTGCACTGAACCTGTCAGCCAGTATGTTGGCAATGTCTGTAGGATCAGTAATCTTCACATAATTTTGAACTAGTTCTGAGCATATCTGGGAGTTTCCTCCCAGGTTTCTAACATAGCTAAAGAAGGCCTTATGATTGTCTTTTGAGTCTTTAGCTATTTTTCTCTCAAAATTTGCTTTGGATGATTTTATGAGAGCTCTTAGTTTTTACTTATAGTGATCAAGGGTGTCTTACCTTTTAAGGATTTTGCTCTATCTTGTAGTAGCTTCCTCCTTGTGTTGTAGAGTTTGTTTATGGCTGGGGTCCACCAGACTGGACGCTTGCCTTTGGTACAAAGAGTCTTTGTTTTGCTTGGGATTGCCTTATCCATGCAGTCCTGCAGGTGCTGGTAGAAGGCATTTGTAAGTGATTCAGCGGCTTGAGTACTGTTTTCTGCCGGCTCGGGGGCCTTAAAGGAGACCACACTAGTCTTTAGAAGTGTGAAGTCGGCTTTAGAAGTTCTTTACTGTGGTCTTTTTATTTCAGGTGGGGTGTGATGAGGACCCCCAGCGAGATTAGTTTGTGATCTGATCTCACCAGTGAGGGTATACTTCCGGTGTTGAACATTGTGCTCCCATGTTCGTGATGATGAGATCAAGTATGTTTTCTCCTCTTGTGGGGATGGTGACTAGTTGTTCCATGGCATTTGAGTTTATGAATTCCAGGAACTTTTGTGCTAGGGTGTTTGGGCTTGAGTAGTGTTCCCAGTCTATATTAGGGTAATTGAAGTCACCTAGTATGATGGTGTTTGGTGATACATTTATCCCCTTTAGTGTTTTCAGGAAAGCCATGTGAGGTTCCTGAGTTTGTGAGGGTGGCCTGTAACATGCTACAATTTGTAGAGCAGTCTTGCCTATGGTTAATTGCACCTGGATGGTCTCCGATGCATCGTGCGTTGCCACCAGTCTTGAGGTGTGGGTGTCTTTGATGAATATGGATACCCGCCTCCTTTCTTGGTATTGTCCGGATTTTGGGGCCGGAACGCATGATAAGAGGTAAAACCTGATAGTGCTGGAGTGCTCTCAGGAGCCTTGAACCAGGTTTCTGTCACTGCACAGACATCGATGTTCTCCATACTGAGAAGGGCCTCGAGTGCGTGCATTTTGAGATTTAGACTTCTGGCATTGAGCAGCATTACCCTTAGTTGTTTTCCTTTTTGTGTTCTAGGGTGGTAGGTTTAGAATTTGAGCCTTGCCTAAAAAGGCACTATGGGGTGGCAAGAGCCTTTGCCAATATCCGGAATCCCAGGGTGACAGGTGCAAGCCATCCCTTGAAGCAGCGTGGCTTGTCCAGCATGTCATCCCAGGCAGACAGACATTGGATCCCCTTTGAATGACACCAGAGTTTAAGCCAATTGTTAAAGCTGATCATCTTATCTCTGTATTGTGGCATCATTCTTGGTGAAGGTAGGATACTGCTCAAGGTCAGGGTCATACCTGCCTGGGCTACATAATCAGAGAGCTCCTCAATGTCTCTTTTCATGTAGTCCAAGGAGGTGCGTCTCAGGTCGTTTACACCAGCGTGGACAATGACTGAGTCATATTTGTACCTGCTGTTGAGAGACCTGAGTGCTTGCGTTATGTGGCGGATTCTAGCGCCCGACAGGCAGCTTACTGTGACCTTCTCCTTACTCAGTCTGGTGAGCGGGACGTCAGTGTGTCTGACTATGGAGTCACCAATGACTAGTGTGTCTGGCATTGTGTTTGGCCTTAAGGGCTGTGACTGTTTGACACTCTGACTGTGAGGTCTATGTGTTGCAGGTGTTGTGTTCTGAGGTGGTGGTTGTTTGGGTGTCTGCTTTGGTGGCCTCTGCTGTTTTGGTAGATTTTTGATCAGAGCCGAGTATGTCTTTGTGTGTTTATGTGTATGATTTGAGGTTGTGATGGTACTATGTGAGACTGGGTCTATAGTGTGTGTGGTAACCTTCTCCTCCTGACTGGTCTTGCCAGTCCTATGTTGAAGAGCTCAGCCTCCAGTTTGGCCATATAGTTGCATCTCTCGCATGTATTTGTGTTTTGTGGGAGGAGGAGAGGGTTGTCTGTGTACATGAGGCAATTGTAACATTGCCTCAATATTCCCAGGTTCACCAGCTGAGCAGGAGAGGACACTAGCAACTGATCCCTCGACATGCTAGAAGGACTAGACAAAAAAACTTTAAAAGAGAATCCGGGGATGTGGTGACCGAGAAATGGGGGTTTGCCTTTTTGGGGTGCTATCTATAAGAGTGCCGTATCAATGTAATAAGTACTGTAGGAGCAAGTGCTAGGTTTAACAGATAGAGAAAAGTCTACTTGGAGTCAAGTAGAGATGATCTTTTAGGTATTAGAGAAAGTGCTAGTAACAGGGATGCTTAAAGGTAAGATTGAAAAGAATGCACTCTGCAGTGTGCACTAGAGAAGTTAGATATGAAAGTAGGTAACTTGAGTTTTACCTGTTTAAAAAGTTAAGGTTTAGTGGAGAGTTACTATTTTTAAAACAGTAAGATGGACTGAAAGGGGTGGTTAATTTTGTATTTTGGTGCTATGAAATACTGTAGGATGGCCAATAAATTTAAATAATTGAAGGGGTGGGATTTCAAAAGTGATGGTTTTGTGATTACTCACATAAGCCAGTGAAAGTAGAGAGAAATGAGATATATGGTCAGATTAACATAAGAGGCGGGCAACTAGAAAGACAGTGGTATTGTGCCTGACTCAGAACAGAGAGAGCTGTGGTCTCTTTTGAAGTTTTAATATGCTGTTAGAACAGAATGCAAGCAAAACACAAGATAAAGAAAACAAACTACAGTATTCAAAATATAGAAAGGCAATACAGAAATACAAAAAATAACAGCAAACTAACCTTTCCTTCACAGCAAAGTGTAGCAGAGTCTGGAAGAGCCTTTCTGGTAAAGCAGGGTGAATTGTTACTCTTCAATGTCAAGTGCTGAAATTAATGAAATATGAAAAGAGGATACAACAAGCCTAAATCTGCCAAAACCCAGAAAAAAAATTCTCAGCAAATCTTGAAAAACACTGAAGATCTGCCGACTTGTGCAGAACATATAATATACTAAAATAGAAGCATGTTTTTGCACAGGGAGCAAACTCCCATCTGCACTCTACCCTTTTACTTATTCCAACTTTAAGCCCCAGTTGCAAAGATGGCATGGCCTACAATTGTATACATTTAACTAGATGGTGTAAGATGAAGTTGACTACATGGATAATGCCAGTGGATTAGTCTTCAAAAGTCTGTATTTTTTTCTTTAATTATATCCAAGAAAACTGATGTAATATTTAAATTGCCTTATGTTTTGTTCTGCTTCTTGCATTTTCAGAAAAGGATGTCTTACTCCCTGCTGGCTATCCATGTAATCTTCAGCAATTGTTTTCAGTTTCTTTTTCAAGGTGACAATGCTGTAACCAGCAGCACACGTGAAGGGGAAACCTCTCAATAAAACTGACATCCTCAGTTTCATAGCTAGTGGTCTTTGGGATAGACCAGAAAGGATCCAATATGTCATGCTTTCCAATGTTGCATGTAAGGAAGCCATTAAAGTATTTACCACAATAAGATAAAACACAAAATGGGCAATACTGAAAAGGTGCTTCCAGGCATGCTAGGAGTTAAACAATTCACCTTATATAAAACATTTATTGTTCACAAGAAATCAAGTAGTCCAAGAGACTGTTGATGCATATATCAGTAAATTAAAATATAGTACATGCTTGTGAATTAAGGAGCCTTTTGACACTATGAAAAGAGATAAAGCAGTCTCTGGCATCTGAAATTATCACTTAAAAGCATGTGTGTTAAGAGAATTGGAGAAAAGCCATATGTGAATGATGCGCAGTGAATTGTTAAATGTGCCATTAAAACTGATGCCTGAGAAGATATGGTATGTAAAAATAAGACTGTGTGTGAAAATAAAGTCAAAGCAAAGTACAGAAACTGTGAAAATAAAAATACAAGCTGCTACATAGCATCAAAGATGAGAATTAGTAGTAAATGAGCCAGCAGAAATTACAACATATGTAAATGTTGCACTTACAGGATGATAATGTACGAGTTAGAGGCAGCAATCTAAGGCCGTAGTGTATACAGAAACAGTATCCATTTTGATAACATGTAAAAACTAAAAAGGTACAATAGCAAAATATTAATCTTGTGAAATCAGAAAAGCAGTGGAAGTGAGAAGTGTTGTTAAGTATATTTTAAGTGCAGTTTGTGAATATTCTACAGGCTAAATAGAGAGCTAATACAATCCAAGATGGACAAGGTACATACATTTCAACAGCAGCTCCCAGTATCTACAGCATCCAACGCCATTCTCATCCAGTCATCATAGCTCCCACCATCTTTGTAGACAACTCCCTATCCTCTTTGCAGCCAAGTAGAAACAATAGTCAGGAAATCCTTTTATCTACCAAATTTATAACTAAAGTTATCTCATTAAGGGCAGTGTAGGTTATCTCATCATATAGATTCAAAGGTTCATAGGTCAGTACTAGGCTAGCTACCCTTCCACACCATTTTAAGCCATACCAGTTTCCCTTTTGGCGCTTGAATTAACCTACCCCTTTTCATGGTAGATAAGCCTTACCCAGCCCATGACTGATAATAGTATATATACTCTGCCCTGATCAGACAAATTATAGAACTTAGCAGCCATTTTAGCTTGTGTCTCTACAAACTCATCACACATAGAAAGGCCCCACTTGTGTCCATAATTTCATCCTGGCCTGAATTGCTTTGCTCTCATGGAAATAAGAGGCACCTGATGAGGGGCAGGCAAGTTGATAATGATGCAAGGATTGGTTCTACTTTGTAAATTCTATGAATCCGTCAATCTAGGGATATCAGAAAAAACTGACAGTGACTGCCAAACATCTTTTCAGAACAAAAAGTCTCCAAAATGTTTGGACAGTAACGTTAATTGCTTTGACAGTGTGGAGGTCAAAGCAGTACAAGGCCAATCCAATGTTGCATGCAAGGTTTAACGATGGAATAGTCATATAATTAATAGCCGATGACTTCTGTGTGGTATATTGAAGATTTACCCAAGATTGGTGTGGTTTAATCATGAGGGTGAAGCCCGAGTGATTAAATAAAGCCAACTGTGGGTAAATCATCAATATACCACACCAGGGAGTCAGTTATTGCTATTATACAGTGACATTATTTAAGAAGAAAAATACGTACTTTTCTTAAATAATGTCTTTGTATAATGCCTCCGTGGGGCCCTTCTGCATTTTTCCGGTATGCTGGGGCTTTGTATGATGTATTGTGCATGCGTATGGGACTTGTGTTCCCACGCGTAAGCAGGACATCAGTGCTGTGCAAAGGAAGCAACAGAGAAAAGAAGGGCACTGTTGCTCCTTTTTTCTTTTTCTTTTTTTTTTAATTTAAAAAAAAAAAAAAACATTTCGGACAGTTTAGGGGCAGAAGAGAGACAGAATGGAGTAAATACAAGGAAAATCAGGTACATGTCTTATGTTTTGAATAATGTACCTAATTTTCCTAGTATTTTTCTGTCCTGTTTCTCTGGTATGTCCGAAGTCCAGATTTCAGATTTTATTTATTTTTGTTAAAAAAAATTAAAAGTTACAACATACATCAATGGAAAAAGTCCGGGCGACCGGACCTTTTTCCATTGGTATATGCATGGATTTACAACAGGCACTCTGATTGGACTGACCAATCAGTGTGCTTGTTTTGGAATATTAATGGCCAGTCATTGAATAATCAGAATTATTTAATTATTTAGCTTGTTAATCCAATGTAGCTAAAAAATCAGTATTTCTTTATAAAGACTGAAGGTGTGGCAAAGGCAAATAATGACAGTGATGCCCTAGAAAGCTATGCTGATTCATTTGAATATCTGGGATACTCAAGCACTGAATATCTCATTACGATGTCCACATAAACTATACCAGTGCTTCATGCTGTACATTATACAGTAGTTAAGGAGAAGATTTAATGGTAATACAAAGTCATTATGAGTAATTAATTGTAAGACTGAGCCTACAGAATGGGTCATTGAGATGGTGACTGTGGTTAAACAAGAAAAGGTTATCATCTGTATTATTCCAAAAGACCTCAATACATAAGTTAAGGAGGAAGACTCCACAGACTGTAGAAGAAGTATTTTCTACCAAGGCAAAAGGTGAGAATTTTCAAAGTTGAAAACAAGACAGGGATTTTTTTCAAATCAAAATAGATTAGGAAAGCAGAAAGCCTGGTATATTCAGTATGTGCTTGAATAGATGCAAGTGCATTGAAGACTACTTTTAATAATTTAACAGCATCGCAGGTATTTCATCATGCCACTGTAAACACGAATGACAGGCTGGAAGATGACATCATCACCACTGATGACAGTCTAGTTTGAGATACAAATTAAAATTTAAAGGGATAACAGCCTGTTACTCAGACTAATGAACAGATTATGTTCACAAGATTTGAAGTTCATTAAGGCGAAGTGTCAAACTGGTATCAAATCCTTGAAGTACACAAATCAACCACTGACTACAAAGAATGCTGACAAACTGCATGTTGCAGTGAATATACAAACACCTACTGATAAACCTCCTTAAATTTTCTTCTTCTTGCCTTGCCTGTTGACTTCTCTATCTGCACCTATTTACACCGTACGCCCCTGGAGTGGGAGTCAGGCATAACCAGGCTAGGTCAGATTCCTACGGTCCAGTTTTTCCTACCTAGGTAGTTGTATTGTTCCATCCATGCAACAAGAGTCAGGTGGTAGGGAAGTAGCCATTTTGCTGGTCCTGCAGAGCAGTTTACCAGTCCTCATCCTGAAGGCTGCTGCACCTTTGCACCTTTGGTAGCTCCGATAACTCCACTGAATGTTGCCAGCCACATGGGTTGTGCCTATGCATGCTGAATTCCTTGACTATATGCATGTGTATTATAGCAGTACATGCTCTATAGGCCTAGAGATGCAGCACCTAGCAAGCCCACTAGGTATCACACAAGTGCTGGTCCATATTAAACTACCCTTCTGCAGGATGTGGAACCCAGCCGCATCCCCTTACACCCATCCTTCTATGCTAGCTCTGGCTGGTGTCTGAACTACTAGTTAAGTTCAGGCCAACAGGGTGATTGTCAGGGCTTTATTTCTTACACATCAAAGTTCATATCATAATTGCCAAACAAATCAATGCCTTTATTAAAGCAACTGAGTATGACGCAGTGTGGTGCTTACCCAAGGATCAAGAAAGTAGTTTTGAGTTATTTGAAATGTTGCCAACTAAACTAAAGATGAAGAAAGCCAGAAAGTGTAGGAGCCCTCCTACTTCAGGATGGCTGACCAACTCTCTGTGTATCACAAGCATTAACAGATTCTCAGATTCTGTATGCCCATGTAAAAAAATAAATGCTGTAATAATATGTGATTATTAAAAGTTCCATGCCTTGTTGTAAGCACACTAAGAATGATGCAGAGCATAAACCTTTACAAAGTGTATTTAAGAAATGTTGACATAACTTATAACTCAGTCATAGCTCTTGTTGGAGTGAACGACCTGAGACGTACCTCACTGGACTATATGAAGAGAGACATGATTGAGCTGTATGAGTATGTGCCCCAGGCAGGTATGTCTCTAGCTTTGACAAGCACCTAGAATGATGCCACAGTATAAACAAAAATGATCAATTTCAATAATTGGCTTAATTTTTGGTGTCATTCAAAGGGGATCCAGTTTCTGTCAGTCTGGGATTACATGGTTGACAAACCTTGCTGCTTTGCCAGAGATGGTTTGCACCTGGTACCACTAGGCTTTTGGCTGATTACAAAGGCTCTTGCCTCCCCATAGTGCTTTTTTTTTTTTAAGGCAAGGTCTCAAAAACAAAATTGTTGATGTGAAAATTGCCAACCGTAGCAAAATTAAGGTTATGCTGCTAAACGCTAGGAGCCTAAACCAAAAACTGCACAACCTGAAAGCACTTCTATCACTGGGTGACGTAGGTGAATGTGCAGTCACAGAAACCTGGTTCAAGGCCTCAGAGAGTACCCCAGCCTTGCAAGGCTAAAATGTCTTCCACACCTTCAGACCACAAAATGAATGTGAGAGAACCAAAGGAGACAGTGTTTCTATCTATATTAGAAATAAATTTACCTCCCAACTGGTTAGACTGGACAACTCCATGGAGTTGCTCCAAGTCTGGATTACTGTGGGTAAGACCCCCATTCAAGTGATATCTAGTTACAGATCCCCCTCCATGGATCATGATGTGCATGAGGCCTACTTGACCAAACTGGAGTGAATCCAAATATTGCCAAATACGCTGGTCATGGGGGTTTTCAATTATCCCACCATCAACTGAGAAACCTGCTCTTGCCCTAACTCACTAGCACAAAAGTTCCTTAACTTTGTTAACTCTAGTGCCCTTGAATAAATTGTTCAAACCTCAACAACAGGAACAAACATATTAGATCTGGTCCTCACTAACATGACAAACAGATACACTACTGCAATTGTCAGACCCTCATTAGTTAAATCTGATAACATATCAGTCACCTTTGAACTGGCACTAACACCAGAACTCACAAAGGCAAAGTCAGACTAACGAACTTCACCAAAGCAAACTATACCCTCCTAGTGGAAGGTATAAATTCATTCCAAGCCCCACCCCCAGCTGGAAGTGGTAACTATACCAACGCTTACACTAAAGCTCTTTACAATTACTTGTATACTTGTATTGACTCAGCTATTCCAGAGAGAACCAAAGCCAGAGCTCCAAATGAAGAAAGCCACCCTGGTGGACATCCAGCATCAGCAAACTTTACAACAAATGCAAAAAGTTGTTGTCTATGAAAACTAAGGTGAGGCCCCAACAATGGAAAAGCACCCTCCTCAGCTGTCTAAGAAAACTAAGGTGAGGCCCCAGCAGTGGAGAAGCACCTTCCTCAGCCTCAACAGGCAAATAAGACAACATGTCAAATCCTCTAAGGGTAACTTTGAAAAAAACTTAGCAATCACAGCCAAGGATACCCATAAGGCCTTTTACAGCTGCTTACATAGCCTAAAAGGTAGGACTCAATGCCAAACTAGTGACTTACAGTATCACGCACACTAATCCCACAGAGATAGCAAACCTGTTAGCAGACAAATTTGGTGAAAATGTCACTCCCTTATGCCCTCCAAATTTATTACAAACCTTGCCCCTAACCCCCCACCCTACATATCCAAAAAGCAGGTCACTAAAGCCTTGTCAAGACAAAAAAACACATCCTCTATGGGACCTGATGGCATCCCAGGCTGTCATCTAAATAAACTAAAACATGAAATAGCATCACCATTAAGTACCCTATTCAATCACAGCCTAACCACAAGCTTTGTTCCTGCAGAATGGAGAATAGCAACAGTTATCCCCCTCCATTAAGGTGGCTTAGCAACAGACCCAGGGAATTCTAGACCCATAAGTCTGACCAGCCTCATCTGTAAAACCATGGAATGCATCATCTTGGACCTCATAAATACATAGGTGACCTCCAAACCCTGGATCCTACCTAATTCAGCTTCATCAAGGACAGATCTTGCCTGTTAAACCTGGTAGATTTCTTCAAAAATGTGACCAGGGCCATTGACAAGGGCACGTCAGTGCACACAGCATTCCCAGACTTGGCAAAGGCCTTTGACACAATTCCACAGTCAGGCATTACTGATAAACTTAGCAAACTGAATGTAAACCTCTTTGTTGTAAGATCGGTTGCCAACTGACTCACAGACTGGTCACACACTGTCACCAGCAGGGTGCCATAAGGGTCAGTGCTCGGACCCCTACTGTTTGATATATACTTCTCAGAAATTCAAGCCAAAACTAAGGGGCTGTGGCTGACCAAGTTTGCAGATGACTGCCAATTAGGTGCAATTATAGAATCCCCAAATGATGTCAGTATATTCAGGAGGGTCTTACACAGACCAGCAACTGCTGTCTTAGTCATGGTATCAAAATTGAATGCAAAGAAATGCATTATCATTCCCTTTAGTAAAAACAATGTCCCCTCACACTACCAAATTAACAACAATACCCTAGGTACCTGCAAAGTGGTAAAAAATCTGGGATCACAAGTAGACTGCAACCTTAACTTTGACCATCATGTGTCTACTGTAGTAAGGCAGATTTTTTATGTAGCACACTTTTTTAGCAAAGGCATCATCTCTAGAACAAAGGAGGTTTTAACCCCCCCCCCCTATACTCATCACTAATCAGGCCCATAATTGAGTATAACTCCCCTTTTGGCATGTAGCATACAATGCACCTGCAGCAATAGGAGAGACCTCAGAGGTTTCTAACTAAGAAGATCAAAGGACTCCAGCATGTGCCTTACACAGACCGGCTAAAGTCCCTGTCAGTATACTCAGTATTGTATAGACTTCTTCGGGGAGACTTATGCCTGGCTTATGGAGCAATCTCCAACACAAACCTAATGAATTTGCTATACATCCGTAAATCAAATGAGTCTAGAGCTACCCATTCCAGGGACCTAAATATGGCCTGGGATTAAATAGGATGTGTTGGATGGACAGATTTGTCTACCACTGACTGCTGCATCTTTGGAATAGTCTTCCAATTCATATGAAGCAGACCACCTCTATGAAACTGTTCAAAAGGAACCTGGATGAGTGGATGGAGCACCATAAATTCTTACCGGGGATAGTGACCACAACCTTCCTGGACATGGGCAGTCATTACTAAATACAGTCCTGGTTATTGACTAGAGTACCTATGATGTTACATTGGGATGAAATGGCTAGGCTTGAAATGAACTCTGGATTGATAGCTTAGTAACCTCCTATGATCCTATGATCCGATGAACTTACTATCTAGACTACAAATGATGCTGTTGATTTTATAAAAGTACGGATTAGAAGTGTAGTGTAAGCCAGGAAAACTGATGAAAAAAAAAAGAGGGCACCTCAAAGATGCTTCAGGGTTGTACTTACTGTACCCACTATGGCAAACTGGTAAACAAACTGTCCAAGTTTCACAACTGTATGGGTCACAACTTGACTGAGTTTAGTTGTGTATTTTTATGTAATTTACTCATAACCCAGTAGACATAGGCACAGCATTAACATTTTGAAAGCAATATAAAACTGTATAATTAGAGACAGGGCATTTATTTTGTCTTTAAAAAGGTGATGTTACGCACTATATGTATTTTGTACTTTATGTTTAAATAATAAAAGTAGTCTGTGGTATAAGTCACTACTAGGCTGCGAATTTCCTTTCGCATAAAGGCTTAAGTGAAAGCATTTGTTTACATGATTTCCAATGGCCGTTCTACGTTCGTTTTCTGGCTTAAGATACAATATGGACATAGTTACTAGCATGTGAAGACTACATAAATAAATAAATAAATAAATATGTAGAAGATGCAGACATTGAGTACATGTAGTCTTGTAACCAACTGAAAAGTCAGAGTAACTTCTCAGAATAAGTCTTAACCATCAGCTACTTAGTAATTACCAGTATAATTAGTCAGATGATTTGTCTTACTAGATGGTCCATCTTGCAGAAACTTACCCTTTGACTTTGTTTTATTTTTTTGTTCCCCTTGGACCTTATGGCACCAGCCCAACCCCTACTGCCCCATGTCAATGCCAGGGCTACCAGCCATCCTCCTGCCTTTGGACTATTCCAGTATTTGTTTGGGCTGATTTTTAGATCTTGTATTGTGGAGCTCAGCCATTTGTGCTTATGTTGGGGAGGGGTCTTTTTATATACCCTGCCCACTTTCTCTTTCTCTTTCCAAGCCCCCCCCCCTTGTTCATTGACTATGTCCAAAGGCATCTCCCCTTTATAGACCACATCTCCCCTTAGGGAGAATCACCAGCAAACACCGTACCTTCCATGATGGGCATGCCCATCCCTCCCTGCTGCTCTGTCAGTCACCCGAGCAGCTAATCACACTGGGGTCAGCTGGGCCTTCGTTAAGGCTTTATCCCTCTAAGCCACAAGACCAGCTTCAGTTTGACTTTTTTTTAATCTACAGCTATGCATGCATATAAACGTTGTTCTTATTTTCTAAAACGCCTTTGCCTATTACCTGGCCACGGATACCTATAATAAGTCATTACCTTACCATTACCAATAAACAAAGGAAAACTAACTAGTGCAATTTTTCATTTACCTTAAAAAGAGCCTCTTTGATTTTAAATTCACTTACTTTTAGGATATCACCTACACTTATATAGTATCCTCATGATAACTTGTCATAAGACAAATGATTATGTAAACAATAGCATCGTTATACAGTCAAAATTTGCAAGCCAACCTCTACAGAAGTACAGAGAATTCCTGAAGGATAGGCACTTGGACTATTACTGTTCATATAGTTTAACTGCCTATTTCTAACATAAAACACTATTCTTTTGTATTCAGATTAGCTGTATAAATAGTCCTTCCCTTTTTGTGCTGACAATGTTGAATAAGACTTGCACATTTAGATCTTGATTTTCCATCAGTTACTTGAAAAACTATAATTGGTATTTCGAAGCTTGAAAATATAAGAACAGAGGTGTTTCAGTGCTTCATAACATTTTGAAAAGATATAACTGTGGCTGTTAATCCAAATTCAGATAACACATCTATTATGTACCCTTAATTTAGAGCTGCAATGAATTAAGGTGTTGTTAAGAGTTTCAAATGCTACCGTATTTCCCCGAAAATAAGACCGGGTCTTATACTCTTTCCCCCACCGAAAAACGCATTAGGGCTTATTATTAGGGGATGCCTTATTTACCCCCCTGTACAACAATCTACATTTATTCATTTATACATGTACAAAAATCGACATTTATTCATGTGCACAAATCAACATTTATTCGTGTACAAAAATTGACATTTATTCATGTACACAAATTGACATTTATTTGGTACTTTTCTGTTATTGAAGTAACGCGTTAACAGTTGTGTGAGAATTCTACATAAACAGTGCAGCAACCATTTCAACTTCAGAATATCTACACCTTGGCTTTCACAGTGCAATATTTTATGCTTAACAGAAAGTGCAGAAAAATCTCAATACATGTGTATTGGAGGAGGGGAATAAAAGTGGAAGCAGAAGCAATCCATTCTGTTGCCCCGATAACAGAAAAGTTATTCAAATACAGTCATGTCATCTTCTTCTGCAACATTGTCATTAGTCTCCAACCCCCGAATTCCGGCCGGAATTTCTTGCGACCATTTCCTGTAGCACCATTGGCCCCAGTCTGTCATGCCTAGCAACAGAGCTCTCCTTAAATGAGCACTGCTTGTCCAAGTAGCCTGCTCATAGTCCATGCTGATTTCTCTCCATTCTATTTTCAATATAGTCATTGAGTTCCATGCGCAAATGGTCCTTGAATGACTTGTTTAATGCAATATCAAGAGTCTGGAGATAGGCAGTCATTCCTGCGGGAATCATTCTTTGATCTATTCTTCTCTGTGCAAGGAATTTCTTTATGTCTTTAGCACAGTGAGTGCTGTCTGAATCACAGACTAGCAGACCTCTTTTGCCACCTCGCAAAACAAGTGGTAGCATTACATCAACCCACTTTCTTATAACTGCTTGTGTGCACCAGGCTTTTTCAGTTTCAAGAATGTAAATGCCTAAAGCATGTTCAGTCTTGTCTTTCTTGCCCTTACTAATGATTAGAGGTTGGGTTTTCTTTCCATCTAGATGAATTGCCAAAATACAGGTAACATGTGGACTCTCGTAAGTTGTGGAGGGAATACAGATTGATGAGGCACCCCACTGATCAACTGTTGTTTGAGATCCTTGGCCCATAAACACTGCAGTTTCATCCATAGCAATCATGTTGGAGAGTTGGTATTTAGAAAAGCTGATGCCATCAACAAAGGACTTGAATGCAAGTGCACGTGTAATAACTTTAGTATCTTCCAGCTTGAACAGTGCTGTTGATCTTCTTAGAGACAGTTCATATCACTGAAGGAAGCCATCCAGCCAATGTTGTGATGCTTTGAATTCTTCTGGGGATATTTCTAACTGTGGTGCCATTACAAGGATAAATGCTTGAATATCAGCCCTGCGCACAACCAAAGCCTTTGATCTCCTGTTAGCAATCCATTCACAGATGATGAGAAGAAGTTGGGTGTCTGAATGGTTTGAAAATGGCGAGCAGAGTATGATAACCTCAGTCAACATGTGTCAATAATATTATTTTATAATTCAACATGTCTATCGCGTGGTGTCGACGATCTTAACTGGGGCTTATTTTGGGGTAGGGCTTATATCATGACCACCCTGGAAAACCATACTAGGCCTTATTCTATGGTTAGGTCTTATTTACGAAGAAATATGGTAGTAAACAGGGAATGAGACATTAAGCTGTCTTCTCTCAAGAGTTCACTTTTCTCAGATTTTGAAGTGTACCACAGCCAAAGTGTAATTGTGCCCCAAGCTTTGCATTTCCAAATTTGTGAAGCAGTACAGGAGATAAAGTAGATTTCTTCATCAAACAGTGATCTTTCCCAGACTTCATGGAGTTAAGTGAAATGAGGTGCTGTCTTCGAATGAACTATCTCTTCTAGGTTGTGTAGCTGTGTTTTAGTTTCAGTTAAATTTCAGTATTTTTTATTGCCGTGCATAAAAACTAAACACTACAAATTAAAATAAAAAATGAACAACTACAGATAACACTAGTACAAATAACAAGAGAAAACTCTATCATTTAAAACATTAAAATAAGAAAAAATATAAAATCCAAAATGGACAATTAAATGAAACATTCAAATTCATCTTTGTATTAAACTTGTTTTCTTAGTGGAGACCTGTGCCATGGTGTGCAAAACTGTTTGAAACATTTAATGAAAATAGTTCCTCTTGATGACCTGAATGCAGGAGGACCGAGTCTCATTAAACATTAATATGACTCATACAGTGAAACACGATGTCCTCATATCTCTGATAGTACCATGCCTGTGAAATAGGCAGTCTCCCTCAGTTAAACTAAGCCCATAAATTCATACTTTCTGGAAGGAAATAGATGTCTACATGGGTACAAGCAAATTCCAAAATAAGATCCAGGGCACCAAGCCAATAGACAATTTGCTTGTTCACCAATCCTATGAACTAATTCTTCTCTAAAGTTGAGACTAGGGGACATCCCAGAAGCCTTCTCCAGCATGGCTTGATATGGAGAAAACTATTGCACAGTACATAAGAGAATGAACATTTTTCAAAGTTCACATCTTTCCAAAGTGCTTATGTAATGTTGGTATAAAGGCTTTCAGTATAAATATCAGACAGTAAGTGGCATTTATATTCCATGATGGTAGGCAATATGCTTTTTGTGGGTCTATATTAGAAGACCAAACACTTAGGTGATCGAACACCTAAACGTCGATCTTCTAATATCGAACCACACAACATCGAACGTCCCAGGGAAACACATCCCTCAGCCACAACACAAAAAATATTACTTTACAGCTAAATGAAGTGGGGGGACATTGCCCCCCACCCCCCCTAACTAAATATACCAACTCCGAGATCACTCAACAGTAGGGTAATAGCAAACTCTGGCAAACAGCCAAGGGAAATCTTTCCCTGCGTTAAATCGGCCATTCGCCGTTGTTTGCTTTTGACATTGGGAGATCAATGTTTAGGTGTTCGATCACCTAAACATTCGGTCTTCCAATATAAACCGGTTTGTTGTGGGGGCATTTTTCTTATAGATAAAAAATCATTATTTACATGAGTGACTTCTGAGCACATTAAAAATGGCAGCCTATCACGTCTGTGAGCGAGATGTATAACTAGCACCTTACACGGTTAATGCTACCAACCTAGATGACATCTATCTTGGCAAGCTGCTGTGGCTTAAACAATCAGGCTTACTGCTGGACATCACTGATATTCACATGAATATCAAAATCAAATTAAAGTAACCTTTAATGTCATTTAGAACTATACGTGCAGCCTAAACAAAATTTTGTGCATTGGCTCAATTCTTGAGATTACAAAGGAAAATGAAACAACACATACAAGTAAAGGAATAAACATAGCTAACAAATACAATACTACTCCCAGTGCATGCAAGAAAGAGCACAGACATATACTAACACTCATATATGAAAATAATACCCTCTCAAGTTAAATTAACTACCCTATTTAAAGTAAAACAAAACAACTTTTGAAATGCCTAAGTTATTTGTCTAATATTGAACTTGATTGAGTTAAATAATACTGACTATGGCTATAATAAATAAATATTGCATTTACTTGGTATATATGAAAGTATATATTGTACAAATAAATAAAAGTTGACTTATTATGTGTCCAGACCCCTGGGATTAGTGCCCGAGTTCAGAAGTCTAATCATGGTTGGGTAGAAACTGTTACTGAATCTTATAGACCTGCAGCGGATGCTGCGACATCTCCTGCCCAATGCCAGATGCACTAAACAGTCCATGTGCAGAATGCATGTTGCCCTTTATTATTTTGGTGGCCTTTTGGATGCTCCTTGCAGAATAAAGATGTTGTATCGATGGAAGACTGGAACCTGTAACCTTCTCTGCTACCCTCACCACTCTTTGTAGTGCCTTCCTTTCTGTAACTGTGCAGCTTCCAAACCACACTGTGAAGTTGCAGGTGAGGATGTTCTCTATTGCACCTCTATAAAAGGTATGGAGAATATGAGGAGGAAGCTTAGCTTTTTTCATCCTTCTTAAAAAGTGGAGGCATTGGTGCGCTTTCTTGACCAGTTGGTTGGTGTTTTCCGACCACAAGAAATCCTCTGATATGTGCATGCCCAGGAATTTCATACTCTTAACCCTCTCCACACTCTCACCATTGATCCTGAGCACAGGGTGGTCTGTTCTTCTTTTCCTGAAGTCAATGATAATCTTTTTGGTCTTACTTAGATTTTGGGTCAAGGAATATCATGGTGCTGATGCTGTTCTTGCAGGGCATCATCAACTCCTGGAAGTTGCAAACAACCAGTCACTGTCATGTTGCAACCCTGCACCTTGAGGGCAACTTAATATGCATGCAGCTATAGAGATACTGCAGAAGTGAAATAACATATGAGAGGTCACTTTGTGAGCACATTAAAATGGCAATCTGTGCCACTTTTCATTAGTTTTAGCTCTTTGATGATCATGAATATGGAGGAGACTGCCCAGTCACCACAGCACCGATGTTTGTTGTTGCCCCAACCTGACAGCCTGAACTGCAGTCAGAAATGGCACTGTGAATATGTTGCTAGAAGAGTTCTGGCATAGTCCTCTGTCATTCTAAAAGGCAACACCACCTCACAGTCTCATAACCTGCTTCCAGATGTGTGTGCCTGCTGGGAGTGGGTTAATACATACCTTTTATAAATGAAGTCAGGCATTGTCCAGCAGCTGCAATGACACAAAGCAAACACAGCATGGTTGTGTCAAGAGGATGGTACACACTGATATGCCACATGCTGACCAGTACAGCAAATGGTTCTAGTCCAACCAGTGTCATATTCATTGTTCTGTACTTCACAGCAGTCAGTTTTCATACCAGCATCATATGGGTCAGGGGCTAGGACCACTCAGCCTACATGGTTATGTAGGTGATCTCCTTCTGTAGGTGTGAGATCTTCACTCAACCTTCCAGTTACTGTTGTATACATTACTTTATAACTCCTTCCTTAAGCAGTGGTCACATGGTATCTTCTATAGCACACTAGAGGTGGGGTTGTTCCAGAATATCAGCATGGTCCACTGGAGTGTCAACAGAAACCTACATTTGTGTGTCACTGTGTGAGGGAATCCTACTGACGTATGGGTGTAACTGTCACATGGGTTCTATCATCAAACTATGTCTTTTCACTAGCCCCTGGTGTTCTGATGATAGCATGCCCATTACTGTCCCCTGAACATCTGCATATTACCTCCTTTCTACCATGTACATTCTAGATTGCTTGCTAGGCATTCATTTTTGTGCTTGGGCATACACCATGAATTTACTTTAGGTAACAATAGCCTGCATTGGCATGATGTCTTATTCACATGCATGTGTCTGTTTCTTTAAGTGGGCAAGCTGATTTCTAATAGTTCTGCTTCCTATTCTCAGGTACTTGTAAAGGAACTTAAAGTGCCAAGGTGGTGCCTAGGGTTTTCAGAGTGGTAGTATGGAATATGCAACAGATGATGGAGATGTGCCATACCTAGTCAGGAATGTACTTTAGTATTCTACCTGATTCATCAAAAAGAATGAAGCAGTTATTTAGAAGTGTGTGTGTGTGTGTGTGTGTGTGTGTGTGTGTGTGTGTGTGTGTGTGTGTGTGTGTGTGTGTGTGTGTGTGTGTGTGTGTGTGTGTGTGTGTGTGTGTGTGTGTGTGTGTGTGTGTGTGTGTGTGTGTGTGTGTGTGCGTGTGTGTGTGTATCTAGTGATGCTTTTTCTTCAGCCGATGCTGGCACCTACCCTGCCATTGGCAAACATGGGTCCAAGGTGATTCCTTAGGCTGTAAAATATGAAATATGTGGTAGAGGGCAGATGCATGTCAGATGTATGTCATTAGTGCCAGTAGGACACTTTGTATATACATCCCGGATCATACATTACATTTTCATTTTGATGGAATTGTGACCACATACATCGTTACATGCATGGTGTCCTCTGTGCAAGCAGAATATTTTGCGTGTGCACAGAAAGAAGTGCATTTTGTAACTAAAGCAGCTATTCATGATAATGAATTGTACAATTCATGCAAATATTATTTTGCTGATATCCTGTTTATTTATGCTGCATTTCTGCTGTATGCATTTCAACAATATAGAGCAATTTGCACATATTTTCTTTGGTATGATTCATGGTCCCCTTCTGAAAATGGGTATTGCCAAGCAGGACTATGTACAAGACCTGTCGGGAAAATTTAATGAAGTAGAGTTTTCACGCTAATGTGGATTTGTGCGCGGAAGTTAAACTAACTAAACTAGCTGTTCTTGTTCTCTTATTGCTCTGTGTTACAGGAGCTATCCTGCCAGTGTTCTGTTGGTGCTGCCAGAGTCATGCTGGTAAGGAGAGTTTTGTTCTTTTATTTGCAGGATTTATGCTGCTCCCTCTAGCCCGCACATGTGTGATCGCGCACGTGTGTGTGTGTGTGTGTGTGTGTGTGTGTGTGTGTGTGTGTGTGTGTGTATAAAATGCCCCAGTTAGGTATACCTGGTGATTAGAGTTACTCAGGCTCAAACAAGAGCCTGAATTCTCCACCCATACCACCACTTGTGATTCAGGGAGTTGAGACCATAGCTCTCCACTGTCCAGATTTTCACAGAATATTTGACTCATATTTTTCTAGCAAATCAGTGAGAACTGAATTCACTAAATAATGATAGCTCTTTAAGTTTCAGTATTCCTATCTTTCAGGAAACACATGGTAACACAAACCACTTTATTTTAGCAACTTTCTAAGCTTATACAAGAAATATTTAAAATGTGGCCCTGGTTTTGGGCATTTGCCCCCCCCCCCAATAAATGTTGGCTTTTTCCAGATTTCTTGTACTGCGAAGTTGAGAGATTTAGCTGATTGTCAATGGATTTTACAAGGAGCTGAGAGCTTAAGGGGAAGAGAAGTTTAATGCTACTTATGCTAAGCTGTTTGCATTATTAGTAGCACAACAGGTAGTATACGTGTGTTTGATGCAGAAGACTGTGGGTTCTACTCCCACAGTATGCAGATGGATCGCTGATACTGTACTGTGTTGTACTTTAATGGGAGTGGGTGCTGCAGTCCTATGAATGCCCTCCTTTGCAGGAGTTGCTTACTAATTATGAACCCATTATCAGTTTGCTATCCATTCCCCATTGCAAAATTACTAGCTTATCATTTTTTAATGTAGCATAGGCAACTTATTCTTCAAGGGCAACAGGCACTTTATTTGCAGATGAAACAAAGAAATATAACGTTGTTTGCTAGAAGCAACCTCTTCATTAGTTACAGATCCCTTTAATGTGGAATTATTTAGATGACTTACTTCTCCAGAAATTTTGCATATTTACTGATATTGGTGGATTGCAATGACAGAAGTCTGAGTGGTCTTTTATGGTTGAAATTTCCTGAAATGAGTAGTTTTGTCATTGTTGGTTCATACATTTTGTTTCATTGCTCACTAGAAGACTGTTCCAAACTACAAATTTAAAACACATTCTAACAAGTGGTGTTGTATTATACAAGAAATATAATTTAAAACAATCAGGTTAATACAATCAGGAAGGTGAATCAAAGAACATATACATGTATACTTGGTCACAGGATCCAGGAGATCAAAATAGGGGAAGAGGCCAGTCACCAGTGATGTCCCCCAGGGTTCGGTGCTGAGAGTTTTTCTGTTTGGCATATACATCTCAAAAATAAAAGGAAATACGAAAGGCCTTTGGCAGACGAAGTTTGAGGTGTCTGCAAGCTAGGAGCAGTTAATGAATCCCCAAATGACTTAACCATCATGCAGGAAGGTTTGTCCCAAACAATAACTGGTGCCAGAATCATAAATTGAAACTAAACTCCAAGAAATACATTATCATATCCTTTGGGAAGTCATCTACTCCAGGGAACTGCCAAATTGACAATGACCCCTGAGAACTGACCTAGTTGTTTGGCATTTCGGAACTTGTGTGTACAGTGACCTAACTTTCGACCAACATGTGCCCAGAGTCATAAGAAAGTCTTTCTATATTGCACAGCTTATAAACAAATTGACTGTGACTGGATCTAGAGATGTTATTGTCCCCCTTTACAAAGCCCTCATTAGGTCAATCATTTTGTATAATGCCCACTTTGGTATGTAACTGTCCAGACCCATGCAACAATTGGAATACACAGAGAGATACCTTACTAAAAGGATACGAGTCCTAAACAGTATTCTTATATGGACCACCTCAAAGATTTATCAATATACTCAGTATCCTACAGAGTGCTTACAGGTGATGTGCCTGGCATACAAGGCATCTTCTGACCTAATACAGATGGACCTACTGAACATCAACAAGTCAAATGGCATCAGAAAAACTCAGTCCAGGTATGTAAACTGAATGTTTTGGAGAGATAGATATATATCCAGAACAGACTATACATTCAAGTAAAACAAAACTCATCCCTGTCCATATTCAAAATGCAACTTGGATCTAAGAATAAGTAATAGAAAATGTACTCCAGGATTGCCCCTTATGCCACTAATGGATAGAGGCAGTTCCTAAATGCTGTATCCCTTACATGGGTACCCTCAAATTATCTACAGTGTGATCACATTTATTCTCTCTAGGGCTAATATACAATTATCAGCCATGGGATTGGTAAGACCAATCAGGAAATGTTAATCCAAGCACCAAAATGGAAATTGGCTGACCTTAAAATGTTTTCTTCTTACAGAGTGATTCCTGTATTGCCTCTCAAAGTAAACGGACTCCTTCTCTATTGTCGAATGTATATGCTTTCTGACTTTGATAGGCTGAGATAAAAAATAGAAATTGTTGTCAGCCTATCAAGTCAAAGCTTCACAGGAATCAAGTCGAGAACAAAAATCCACTTAAGCCAGAAAAGGTCATCAAGAAAAATGTTTAACGTTATCATCGTGGAGGTCATGGTGGTTTGTCATAACCTTAAAATGTCCTCCAAGTGATGTCCTCCAAGTGAACCTTTGTTGTGGTAGTAAATAGTTTTAAAAATTTTCCCTTTTTAGACCACTAAGTGCCCCTGTCAACCTCCGACCCCCCCCCCCCAGTATTTAACAGCTTCTGGTGCCTCTGTCCAGTGGCATCCCTTCTTAGACACCAAAAAGTATATATGGTTAGAAAATGGACTACTGCGGTGAATGGCATTCACTCTCCTTTTATCACATATTTTATTGTCTCTGTGAAGTTCACACAGCATGTCTAGAGTGCAGGCAAGTTTTCAAGTGGCAGATCATTTGTTCCCACCAACTTAGTAACATATACAATTCATGGCCTGAAGGAATTGCATTGACATTTTTGGTACACGGATGCCACTAGAGGGAGCTGCTGAAGTGAGCATGTCATCAGCATGTTGCCAATGATGCCTGTGCTAAGGTCTGTGAGTAATGTTCATTGGCTGTCTTATCTATGTACTGTGAAGTTTATATTCCACTGCAAAAATGCCAGTTTGGTATCCTTGAAATGTATGGCTGCTCTTACACATGTATGTACAAAACATGTTTCATACACATACATTTTGTGTGCAGTGATGCACAGCTGCAAACCAACTATGTTATCCCCATACATGCTTGCCCATGCAAAGTGTTTCTATTCAATATGTTAATCTATCTGAGCTCAAGAATTATGCAATGCAGTCTGCTTTTATGAATCTTGACCACATATTTGTATAGCATACTTTGTACAAACTTATAAGACAGACATACTATATAACACGTAATAAAACTATTAAATTTTTGTGTGTGTGTGTGTGTGTGTGTGTATGTGTGTGTGTGTGTGTATACGCATGCATGGGCATGTGTGCACTTATGTGTAATTGTGCATTTTATAATTAAAACAGATCTCAGTTCCAACATTTTCAAATACGGAACAGTAAAGACCATAGAACTGAATGTAAAGATTTGTTGTTCTGTAATAAAAGTACCCATTTAGTACATAATGTAAAAATCAAGAAATGCAAATTAAGTCCTGTTAATTCATTAGTGCTCATCAATTTTCTTTTTTATTTACAAAAGAAATGACTCACAAGAACCAATTTCAGAACACTTGAAATGACTGTTAAATAATGCAGTATACGTCCTCATACCATTAATTCTGGTGTGCTGTATAAGTCAACTAAGGGAAACTTTTTTGTGAAGCCAACCCCATAAATTCTTTCTATAGCACTAGAGTTTGATTGTCATAATTTATGGAATAGGGTACATTCATTCCCAGAAGAACATACAGTGCACGGACCTCATTTAGATAACTATCTTTTATGCAACATTTCAGAGTCCAACATACATTATGCAAAACATTTAGATGTAAATCATGCCACACTGTATACTTTTACTATAATTTATTAACTTGAGACTTTCATTATGTTGATGAAAATGGAGTGCTATGCTCATTTCTAAACATAATTTCTCAAGCTAACTTAAAGCAATATACATTTCAAACATTTTTCAATCTTCTGAAAGACATGTATTGAATGTTATCTTGATAATAGTATTTATTTTTTATTTTATCTTACAAAATTATATTCGTATTGTACTTTGTTTCCATAGTTAAAATTTGTAAAGTGTACTCCTTAATTGTGCATGCTGTCAAAATCTTTCTGATATATGTTAAAAGATATTTTATATCAGGATAGGAACTGTAAATTGCATATCTTTAAATGCTTGTAACTCTCTTTTTATGTATTTTAAAATAATTCATATTTGTCAATAAATAAGTTTGGATGATGTCATAAGTAAATTTCGCTACCTAGAGGGATATTTCCACTTTTTGTTTTGGTAAATTCCATTCCATGAAAGCTGCTCAGCCTCTGTTAAAACACCATGTGGCAGAATTCAGGGATAGCATTCAATTCTAATAGAAAATTTCTTCATGGGATTCAAAACTGGCTGTATCACTTAATTTTTATCCATTTAGCTGCACCTTTGGGTAACATTTTAATTTCTGATTTATATTTGTAGAAGATGATTAAAGATGGATTAGTTAGACTGAAGTGTCCTTTCCTCATATACCCAGTTAAACTGTAAAGTTTGACGTCTTTATATTCTCATACAAATGATAATATTTATGTTTGCATTTTACTCTCATTTATTTATGGCCATATTGTATGTCTTAGCACATAACATACATGACTAATTTTGATGAGAAATTTCATAATAAATGGTCTTGTTAAATGAGAATGTTTGCTTCCAAGTATGCACTCAATTAGAAAGATTATTCCACAATGTTTTTAAATTAACTTAACTGGTTTTGTGAAAGTATCAAAAACAGGTATTCAAAGATATTCAACTCTACCAGTACCAATACTTGTTGTGTAGTTATAAGCAATGCTTCTGTTTTTGAAAAACAAAATAGCTATGAGTCCAGAAACCCTACAAATTATTTTAAAAACTATTCTACAAAAAGCAGACAGCAGATACGTGTGTGTGTGTGTGTGTGTGTGTGTGTGTGTGTGTATGTTATGGTTGGTAGAAAGAAGGAGGTGGACATTAGCAAATATTATATTCCTATCCTTTAACTTACTATAAATTCTTGCCTTGCTTCCCATCATTTCAGTAATTAATAGAATAGTAAAGGAATAAGTGGACATCATTGTCTCATGCATTTCTCAGTAATTACTCATTAGAATTGCAGCAAGAAGTATATGAGTGTACCGCTAACAGAATGCAAATTAAGTTTCTTAAAAACGAGCATATGTTTATGGATCAGACTACACATAAACCTGCTATATATTGTTTTAAACAAAAAACACTTTACAAAATGCTATCATGAGACAATGTGCAAAAGTGAAACTAGTCAAATGAAATTAATTGACAAACCCAGCATGGTGTCCATGAGTTGAAGTGTATACAGAGAATGGTGACGTAAACTCATCAAATATCAAAGGGATGAAAATGATTATAGGCTGACTAGAGAAATCACTTGGAAAACAAAAGAACGGGTACGAAGACTAAAGAAAAGTGTCAAAACAAGGTTCTGGTCATCAAGCCAAAAACACAGACTAAATTTAAGTTATTGACAAATAATGTCTCTTCAGCAACTTTTACAGATATTTAATCAATGGTTAGTAACTTTGCTCTCAGGAAAATAAAAATAAGTAAGTACATTAATATTTAAATAAATAAATAAATAAATAAAATCGAGAGTTTCTTCTAACTCTTTGGGGAGAGAAATAAACGTCATTTGAAGCTATGAAACTTTAATATTATTTTAGATATGGATGAATGTCAAAATCTAAATTGTACTTATGACATTAATGGCAATATAAAATATTTCTGGTGAAGACGAATCTGAAATACAAAAGTACTTACGCTGTTATTGCCTCATTTTTTCCAGGTTGTTTTGTATCTCAACATAAAATAACCAATGACATAAAACAACTTTTTTATTGTAAACTAATATTAAAACTATTATTCAAACGTGTTTTACAAAAGGTTTAAATGAAACACATAATTTTAATTTCAATATCAACCATCTAACTTTTTTTTACCTTCATATAATTCAATGGTTACTGTTTAATTGACAAACACAAATGGTGACATCTGAAATGCAAACCCCAATACATCAAAATGAGAATGTTGACATAGTGATATGTGTGCATCAAGAAATAACCTTTAAAAATTAAAACAAAACATCATCTTTTGCAGGTGGAAAAAAACCCTGCCATGCCCCTATCCCCTGCTAAATATATATATATATACATACATATATATATATATATATATATATATATATATATATATATATATATATATATATATATTTATATATATATGGATCTACTACAATTCACTGAAAGCACACTTCACTGAAAATCAAATTAGAGTGCACTTTTCACCGAAAGCTCATTTCACCGAAAACACAATTCAATGAAACACATTTCACCGAAAGTTGTAGATGGCCTTTACCCCACTGTAGTGGGACCCTGGAGTTGGTATATATAGTAAGGGGGGTGTGGGGGGCACTGCCCCCCACATGGGGGTGTGTGTGGGTCATAGCCCCACACATATTTTATGTGTATATTATTGTCAGAGAACAGTAATATATTGCAGTTTCACGTATCCATGTATATTTAAAATATGTGGGGGGCGTACCCTCCTTACTATATATATATATATATATATATATATATATATATATATATATATATATATATATATATACCAACTCCAGGGTCGCACTACAGTGGGGTAAAGGCCATCTACAACTTTCGGTGAAATGTGTTTCAGTGAATTGTGTTTGCGATGAAATGTGCTTTCGGTGAAAAGTGCATGGTCAAATGTGTTTCAGTGAAATGTGCTTTCGATGAATAGTAGTAGCTCCATATATATATATATATATATATATATATATATATATATATATATATATATATATATATATATATATATGGATCTACTTGACTACATCGAAACTTCAAAACAGCGAAAACGACTTCACCGACACCACAAAATCGACAGTTCACAAACACGACACCTCATACATACACATCATAACAACAAACAAAACAAATCCCCTATCCAAAACCCACACACACAACACAAGCACACCAAAATCCTTACAAACCAACAGTAACCCATACATACACAACTATCTACAACCCTAACCCAAACCCTTACCCTAAGGTCCGTCACTATCGCACACTCACCTAACCCGAGCCCTAACCCTAACTCACTTAACCCGCCCCTAACCAAAACTATCACTACTGCACCTACACTTGCACCCTAACCCTAACTCACTTATCCCACCCCTATCCCTACAGACGCCAACATCCCACACTTACCTTATCTCACTTATCACCTAACCCGCCGCTAACTAACTTATCCCATGACCCTATCCACCGCACAACATCGCGACACTTACCTTACTCGCATTAACGTCCGTCACTACTTACACATCCTTTCCCCATCTCAGTGTTCTCAGCGTCGGTGTCTTCCTCCGTCGGTCTTCTGCCTTGTCGATCTTCTGGCGTCGGTGAAGTCGTTTTCGCTGTTTTGAAGTTTCGACATAGTCAGGACACAGGTTACATACATATTGGCCTAATTATAGGGTGTGATGACCACATTATACTTGGGTTGTGTGCTTGTTTTCCTGATGTAACAAATCCCCCAATATTTTTGTGTCATTGCAGGTGTTATCATGGCTGTAGCAGCAATCTTTGGTGTGTGTTGATACTATCTGTATTATACTAATATCACAGCTGGAGTCAATAATTGCCCACAATCTGTAGTCCTTCATACAGCTGTTTGGACACAGGATGTGCATGTCTTCTGTGATATCTATCTCTTAAATAATGGACAGGAAAGGGTCCAGCAGACAGCCCTGATATGTGGACCTGATCATAGGACCTGAGATATAGGTCACTTCACACATTTCAACATATTTAGATGCCATGTATGTGATATAGTGGTCTCTCCACTTGGTGATATAGGTGTTTATGGGAACAGCTGACAGTGTGGAGTGAACACCTTCAGTGTGGATTTGTGTCAAATACCTTGGGCTAGACAAGTTCAAAAAGATGATAGTGTTGTCATCATGTATACCCTCAATGACCTCTTTGTGGACATCTAACAGATGTAACAGACATGATGTAGCATTAACAAATCCCACAGGTCTGTTGCAGACAGCCAGGATATTACTAGTGTACATTTAGAAAAGTTCCATGATGACATGTTGGTCTGTCTCACAGATGAGGAGAGTCAGGATGTGTCTATACATCCATGCATCGGGTGCTGCCCCCCATCTCAGATGGATGCATGCTGATATACACCCTTCTACAGGAACATAGTCTGTGTGGAGGGTGTGTTGAAGTGTGTATTCAACCATCTCAAGAAGATGTACGTGACATGTCACATGATAGGTGAACTGTGATGTTGTCACAGCCCATCATTTCTGTGTGAAAGGCCTGGATGAAAGTATGGCAGTGCATACTGGATATCATGATATGGCCTAGGGTTTGAACCCCTATGCAGGTATCACTAAGAAACTGAAATAATGGAAAAATAGGAAAACCCCTGCCCATGGTAAAGACAAAGCATTCACTTTAATGTTTTCACACTATTAAAACATAAAATAAATTAACATACAAAATTCACGGATTAAGCACTTTCACCTGATAAAATATTAAGGCATTATCAGAGTCTTATTTGTGTTTTAAGTTGTCTGTGTGGTGGTTTGGAGCAGCTATATATCATTGAGAAATTCTCCCAGCTGGGGATTAAACCTTATGTCACTAGATGGGTAACCAAATGGCACACTGACAGAACATATACTGTGAAAGTTGGTGAAAAGTAGAGCTGTCAGCACTGGACTACCCCAGGGATCTGTGCTTGTCACTTTACTGTTTGGAATCTATTTCTTGACAGTTCAGGCTAAAGTATACTGCCTTTGGCTTACCGCGTTTGCAGATTCTGGCATACTGGGTGCAATCGAGTCCACCTATGATGATAACATACTACAGTAGGGGCTAACACAGACAAATGATTAGTGACCAAGCCACATAGTCTACAAATAAATACAACAATGTGACTTTATTTTGTCCTTCTGCAAAGTGGAATTCCCAGCTAATTACAGCATTGATAACATTCCAGCTATGGTGAAACCCAGTAAATCAAGCACTGGAACACACGTACATAGCAATCTAAACTTTGACCACTAAGTGTCCATGTTCACATTGGTATTGAAAGCATGTGTTGTCCACATCATAAGTCATGCCATTGTATGGGACCCATTCCGAATTTCAAAGCTCTAAACTTCGAATTTCATATGATCGAAGATCATATGTTCAAAGTTTCAAAACTTTGAAATCCTGAAAGATCAGCATACAGCATGAACTGGGAGATTTCCCTTGTCCTCTCTGTAGTGCAATCTCGGAGTTGGGATATATATATGTTGTGGAGGGTGTAGGGGGCACAGCATACACATGTTTTAGTATGCTGGGTGGTGTTTTGGTGGGGTTCACAATTTCGAGATTCCAAGATCTTAAGATTCTGAACTCAATATTCTGAAACTCGAGATTTTTGGTTTTGAAATTTCATAGAGAACCTCATTGTATTCATATCTAAGGATTATATTACAAAACTGTACTCAAACTTCAGCAAAACACTAATATAGAGTATAATGCTCACTTTTGCTTAATATAGAGTATAATGCTCACTTTTGCTTAATATAGAGTATAATGCTCTCTTTTGCATGTACTTCACCAGATACATGCAGCAGGTGCTCCAGGAA